>NW_020525173.1:0-57500 GCF_003368295.1 Carassius auratus | reverse complement strand
AGAGTGTTTCTGACACGTCACACAGATTTAAGGAGTGTCTTATACACACATTATTAAGTGTCAAATTTTTATCTAAATGAATTTTATTTAATAATTTTCAATTAACATTGTATTGAATCCCCTAAGTATTTCATTATATATTAAGCTATATTATATGTAAATAAATAAATAAGATTTTTTTTTTTACATGTGCATAAACTCTAGTCAAGCCCTTAACTGTCAATGTTTAGATCCCATGCACGTATTTATATATATGTACATCTCTGTCTTTCTTGATACTGTATTCAAAACTAATGTATTATTGCTCAATTTGTATCTAATTTCAATTTAAATGAATTATATTTAATCATAATTAATAAACTATTCCGTGATTCTACCATATATTTATATATATATATATATATATATATATATATATATATATATATATATATTTTTTTTTTTTTTTTATGTGTAGCAGTGGAATATATTGTCCAAAATTTTATTTAAAAAATTATATAATTTTTATGTAAATTGTATTTAATATTTAATTTACATTGTACTGAACATATGTATTATAATTCCATTATATAATAATTATATTAGACACATAACTACTATAATATACTTTATAATGTAGTTTTCCATGTGCATATATGTGACAGTGACGTGACACATACAGCCAAGTATGGGGACATGTTGATGGGCATATATACACATTACAGATATATAAAGATGATATAAATGTATTTTATAAGCATATGTGACCCTGTCTGTGAAAAACCAGCTAAAGTAATTTATCGATTTACTGTTTTCTACATAAAATCATATTTTCAAAAGATAAAGAAAATTCTGTGAAAATGTAAGGCCATGTCAAAGATTGAAATTATAGTGAAATTAATGGTAGAAATCAAACTTTGATGGTTGTTATCTCATAATGAGATGTTGAGATTGTAGTCTAACGTTATATGTACTCCGTGTATAAACGCGTCTGTACCTCTTTGACTGGAGGGAATTTCTTCTTGCACTCCATGGACAGAGAGCGCAGATCCGCCTGCATGTTCTCCACGAGCTTCTTCACCGCCTCGGGGCTGCTGGGCGACATCTTCACTCGAATTACACACTATTTTAACTCTAACGAATGATTAATCAATCAATTAAAGCGACGGGAGCCTTCGGTTCCAGCGCGAGACACGTAAACAAACCCTCGATGCTGCACACACATCAATAAACGCGTCTCGCGCTGCTGTGCGTCACACACATTGCCATAATCATGCTGATCGTCACAGTCGAGATTATATTTATGACATATATCATCTATAAGCGCGTTTCTCGACCGAGTTTCATGATTTGTTCTTCTTTCCTAGATCCCTGTGCGGAAAATGACACGTCTCGTCAGGCGTCACTTCCGTAAACACTGACCGGTTCCGCAGCGGGGAGGGGCTATGGCGCCCTCGCGAGGCGCTCAGCGGCGCTGCAACGATTTCATTGGCTGCTGGACGCCGGGGGTCTTGGAAAAGTGACCAATAAAAAGACACTTAATAAAACCAAACATATAGAAGTAAACTATATTCTACTGTATTATTTTTTTTTAACCCGTGCGATTAAAAATGCTCTGTTTTAAATATAGGCTATTAAGTTTACCTAAAGTAAAACTATAAATCATTCAAAGATTTTAAAATATCCGTAAATGTCATATTACGCTTTAATTAGCTTCTTTTTTGTTGATATATTATTATAAGTATCCTCTATATATTGTTTTTGCTCTTTGAAAGAGTTGTGTGTTAAGATAAATATGTAATATATATATATATATATATATATATATATATATATATATATATATATATATATATATATATATTTAAAATAATCATGCAATATAAAAAGCATGCATCCCATTTAGGGTTGCAATATTCTCACCAGAGAAATGGTTTTACATTATTATTAATTTACTTTTAATTCAAAAACACTTACATGAGAAGCGTAGCCTACAATTAAATACAGAACAATTTTAATGTAAGAAATCTTAGACTGATGAAAACCACTGAAGCATATTTTGCTTTTCATGCACATTTACATTACATTATTTACCTAATTTATCACTGATATTGTCTCATATTTAAGACTTATTATGTTTTTGCTCCTTTTTGGGTCTTATAAGTTCATGTTCATGCAAATGTTTCATTTTGGAAAAAAAGCAGTGTGTTAGCATGTAATTTTAATTTTCATCAGAGATACACGTATGCATTTACATTATTAGTTTAGAAGGCATGTCAAGTTTTCAAAAGGCTTTAATAGCAAAAAAAAAAAAAAAGGGAGGTTAACAAAATTGACAAAAATATTTAGGCTTTTGTTGCAGCTAATTTAATGCATCAGCAATTTTTTTGTGCAATTTTGTGAATTTTGTTTCTTGTGTGCAAATAATAAAAAAAAGTTTAATATGTCTGTCTCCAATTACAATAGATTTCTCGAACAGGTGCATAATAGTTGCTTCTTTTTACTGATGTATTTTACATGAGTAATACAGTATATCTGGATCAATTTACAAAGTTGTAAAACCCAAACCGTTCTGTACAGGTTATATACACAAAGACTGCTGGTGGTCTGCTTTCACAGGACACTTCCAACACTTCATATACATCTTGAAACAGTGAAAACAAAGAAAAAGAAATACATCTGATTGGTCCTCAATATGCAATCTGATTGAGTTGTGTAGATGTTAAAATTTCATTCACATTCGTTAAACATTAGATTCTACAAGACAATTGTACGCAGCTTTAATAAAGTTCCACAATAAAAATACAAAATCATGAGATACAATGATTGAGTATCCTAAAATATTCTTAAACAAGTGCACAAAAATGATGAATGACCCTGTGTAACACTGTAAATTGTTTCACATCAGCTCAAAACAGTACCATTGTACTCCTCCTGATTCCTGTATGTAATACTATCAGATCTATAGGCTTTAGTCTAAAACCTTCATAGGCATTTATAACTTATAAAGATAGTTTATAAGAGTATAAAACCCCAGGCTTTGCTGTATTTATGATGCACATCCACATGGATACTTTAAAAAAAAAAAAAAAAAAAAAAAAAAAACTAATGCTTCCTTAGAAAGCAGATGCAATGATTGTTTGAACTGAAACAGTCCTAAAAGACACTCCAGATTCTATTTCCAACATCAACTTGATGGTGTTCTACTCTATTATCTGCTGGGCAAAGGGTTTGACGGGGAAAATAATTAATTAATAATAATAATAAAAAAAGTAGGTTAATTATTATTTGATGACTCATGTCATTCCAAACTCGTGTATATATATATATATATATATATATATATATATATATATATATATATATATATATATATATATATATATATATATATATATATATATATATATATATATATATATATATATATATCCGCTTCAGTGGTCTAACAGCGCTCGTCAACGTCAAAATGTTTGCGAAGGCCAATCAAATCAAAGAAGGCGGGGCTTACCGTTCACAGAAGCGGAACATGAATTCACGCGCAGCGGTTCATTTGCATTTTAACGGTTCACAAGCTGGAGGTAAGATATAAGGCCGCAAACATTTAATAAGTGAGAACTGTTTAATAATAGAAATGTAAGTAATATGCAGCGATCATGCAAAATATTATAGTTTCTTGTCAAATTCGTCCGCTTTGAATGGAAAAATAATAGATAATTAATCTAAAGTTA
Source organism: Carassius auratus (assembly GCF_003368295.1). Lineage (NCBI taxonomy): Eukaryota > Metazoa > Chordata > Actinopteri > Cypriniformes > Cyprinidae > Carassius > Carassius auratus. Next base: position 53,790 of record NW_020525173.1, on the reverse strand, counting down.
AATGCTACTTTGTAACTTAATTGAATGTGAGAGACAAGAAACTTTAACAAAGCCATTTAACGTAACTTAGTCATATTAGACATAATATTAAGAGTAAGTGTTTGTGTTTTGACCTACAAATATGGTAATTATTTGGAAATAGTTCAAATGATTACTTACATTATGTTTGTTCTTGTACTGCTATCTTTATTATTCGTTATTCCCCTCAAATCTGTAGTCACTTTAAATAATTTGTAACAGCATCTCTCCAATTATAAACAAACAAAAAAAGTTCAACCCAATGTTCAAGACATGCTTACAGCCTGGATCTAAGATAAAATAAGATAAATTAAAATAAGACATCCAAACTGCCCTTTTGCTTACAATAAAAACACTGACCGGGGTGTTTTCATGTTTCACTGAAGAAATAAAGCTTAAGAAATACAGGTTTGGAATGACATGAGGGTGAATAAATGCTGAAAAAATACTTCCGAGTGTGCTATTAGTTAATATCAATTCTGATGCAGATCCAACCCTTCACTCCATCATTTTAAGATCCAAGAGGCTTTGGATGATTCACTTCAGCCTTTCTGAATCTACCGCAAATGCTCATATTTGGCCAAGTTTAGTCCGCAGAAGTTCAACTTTTGTGTCAATATTACTGAGAGCAAAATTTTATATATCCTAGAAGCACAAGATAACACAAAATCCACACTGAAATCAAAAATACTCACGCTAATCAGACCATATTTAATTTAAGGCCAGACACCCCAGGTGAATCAACGATATAGTCAGGTCCATATACTACAGAGGGGTTTTTTTTTTCTTCTCTTTTTATCAGAAAATATTTATTTAGACAAAAAAAGAAAACAAAAAAGTCACCATGTTTTTAGAAAAATCAACCGAATGACGTGTGAACAAACCCCTCTATAAAAACCCTCAGAATATAAATATGACTAAAACTGTTAAGCTTGGTGTAAGTACATACTACTTACTGTAAGTGGAGTAAAATCTCATTTTGAGAAAATGGCCTAAAAATGGTCTTTAAAAATGTAAATGCTCAGATGCCAATAGATAAAATGCAAAGTTCAAAGTGTATTTTAGATGTTTTCTATCCATTGTTCAGAAACATATTATGGAAAGCCACACAGCCCAAAATCTCAAAACTGACCAGTGCATGAAAAATCCTGCCCGTAATGCTTATCCAATGAAATTTGAGTGTGCACGGGTCTGCACTTAGTTAAGCTTAGTTAAGACATAAATTAGAAGTAGCACCAGCTAACCCTAAGCTTTCTCTCAACATCACATTTAAAATAAGTGACTACATTCTGCTGTCTAGAATATTGACACAAACTGTGTTTCTGTGTGCTCTGGTCAATGAGAACAAGCATGAAGCTCTTCAAATCCCCTCTCAGACAGACCGAGGAGAGGTGGATTATTTCGTAATGCTTATTTGGCTGCCAGTACTGTGTGAGGTATCATGGGAAGGTTTAGAAGCACCACCCTCAGGGAAACATACAGTGGTCCATCACGGGACGGCTGAGCTAACAGTGCGACTCCTTCTCGCTGACGGGGAAGTACCCATCTTTGGTCGGACCACCTCGCTGGCGAAGAGTGTCGCCGTCGGCTGCAAAGATGGCCTGAAGTTTCTCCTGCTCTCGTCTGGTTTTGGGGAGGTCCGGTGAGGGCGTGATGAGCTCGTGGATCCGCTGAGGAGGAAAAGCAGAAAGGTTTGGAATAACGTACTACTTAGCCAATGCCAATAGTTTGCATATTTGTGCATCATATGCACAAATGATAAAAGTATGTTTTTTAAGCATGCTATTTCTTTTGTTTCGTCACACTCACCTCTCTCAGTGAACCTTTGGCCATGCTCAGTTTAGAAACAACCCACAGCGGGATGCAAACCATAGAAGAGAGCGCCAGCAGCCAGCCGAGAGCGTAACCCCACCACGGGTACACATACTCATTATTATACTTCAGAGGAGTGTATTTGATCAGGGAGAACGCAAACGTACCCTGTTAAGACAAGCAGCACAGGAAACAAGATTAGAGCGGCTGATCATAAAACTAAAGTGAATTCAAATCTTTAGAAAGGGAGAGTTTCTACAAATGCATCAGCAACCAAATTCTTTTGAAGTTGCATCGTGATGCATCCACACCAGTAGATGTCACTATAAATCCCAAGAACTCGGTACTTGATGCATCTTAATGCATTTACCTCACAAAAGTTGCTCTAAGTTCCGTGGCATTTAAAAATGATTTATAAAAATTGATGCATAAAAATTAAAATAAACTTATAGGAGAATCTAAAGACGTTTAGTTAAGTTATTTAAGGTTACAAAAAAACTTTTAATTTACTAATCTTTGAAGGTAAATTCGGTCTAGAAGGTAAATGACTCACAAAACATGTGGCTGGGGTGAAGAAGAGCCAGCAGTATTTAATATACGGGCCGGGACGGTAACCAATCATGTCCTCAATATTGTCATAAAACCGATTAGCACCTGAGAAGCAACAAAGAAAAGCAAGGAAATTACCAAAAATATCAAATGTGACAGATGATACCATTTCAAAACTTTGCAAATTTGCATTTAAATATTTTATCATTTATGTAATTTAATGTGCATTTTCTTGCTTCCTGCACCAAATGCACAGGCTCTGAACAGCATGGCAATATAACAAGAGTCTCACCGTATATCCAAGCGATGCAGACGGTCTCAAAAATAGCTACGAATAGCAAACACATCCCACTGGCTGCGTAGTAATCAAACAGCTGGAAGACATACATTCCACCCTGACAGACAGACGGAGACCATCTATTAATCTGGCAATTATATAAATCAAAGGATAAAATGATGAGAGTCAGAGGAGTTGGTCCAGTACCTCTGTGAGCATAATGAGTCCCACGAGGAAGGACACGACGGCCACGGCGAGGATGAGCAGCTCTCTGCGGTTCTTCTGCCGGAAGAAAGCGGGGTACATGTCCACCATAGCCGTGACCAGACTCTCCACACACACGAACTAGAGCAAAAGAACAAACCACATCTTCTGACTTACTGATTTTTACTAGACACTTGAGTCATTATTTGTCAGTTTGGGGTTTGATATTACACTGTATGCAAACATTTGCAAATCATGATTCAGGATTATGCACAGAATAAAATGTTGAAATGTAGGGCCCTATGTATTCCATGTCCCAAAATTGTATTTGTTAATCTTAATAGTTCTTTATTATTACCATTGGTACACTGAGAAGTATATTGCTGTAATAATGCCTTTGCAAAATTATGTGACATTCAATTTAAAACAGTAAAAGAATATCATGGAAATCTTAGGGCCCTGTAAAAAACAATAAAGCACAAAAAACAGTGAAGATTCATACCTGACTGTCCAACCCCAGAAGTACAATCATGATGAAAAAGAAACAGGCCCACAGCGGAGAGATGGGCATCATGGACACTGCCCGCGGATATGCAATGAACGCCAAACCAGGACCTGAAAGAGACCATGCAGAAAACATAATAGCAGCATTAGAAAAGTTAAGAAACTCAAAATGTGAAACTCAAATTCTCTTTAATATGTTTGGTTTAAGGCAAATGTGCATCACATGGAGCCCAAAAAAACAAGTGTATTGTCTGAAAAATCAATTTAGAATGTCATTTAGAGAACAAATCTGATTAAACAGACCTTGACATATTAAAAGAAAAAATGGGTCATACATACATACAAATACAGTATGTGCACTGGGACAGACAGAGATTACATTGTGTTTGTGAGCTGAGGGTCAATTATCTAAAAATACCTGGCTGGAAATGTTTATGGTTTACTACACTAAAGGAAAGTATCAAAGTATGCAAGAAGTATCAAAAATGTTTAATAACAACATTTTGGTCACATGACCTTAATCAGATATCTTCCTCTATGACACTGAAATACAAAATGGTGTAGAAACATTGCTATAAAATTTCACAAACAATTAGAAAGAAACAGCAAGTAACACATTGAATAAAACAAAAAATTTGAAGTGGAAAAACAAAAATAGCATTTATTACAATAATATTTGTTTTGTTTACAAAAAAAGCTTTTTTTACAATGTAGAGCACAAAATGTATAATTCAAAATTGCAATGTATACATGTATTTATATAAAATGTAATACAATCGTCAAATTTAATGTATTACAAAGATATTACATAAATCATGTTGTGTGTGTAAATGCATTATACATATAAAATTTTATAAAATAATATTTTTTCATGTAAAAATTTTTACTGTATAATATATTTTTTCTTTTATTTTTTATAAATTCTGGATATTACTGTATATAAAATTTGGTGACTGGTGAAGCTGCACCCACCAGACTCGGCCACTTCTGAAATTGGGACGTTCTGTTCATAAGACATGAAGCCGAGAATCGAGAAGATGGCAAAACCAGCGACAAAACTGGTTCCGCTGTTCAGGAAACACAAAGCCAAAGAATCCCTGAAAACAGACCAACACCAAGAAAAAGCTTGTGTTAGGAAAAAGTGCCATTGAAGACTTGGTGTTTGGATTTCAAAGTATGAAACCACACATTTCTCAAGTTTAGGACTTTATGTACTCGCTGGAAAATGAGAATCTCTTTGAGATGTTTAGTCTAATAGAAAACAATGGCATGTGGCAATAGAATGAAATTCAGAGGAGCAACGAGAAACAATAAGACAAACAAGTTTCCTTTCTTCCCTCATTACGTCATAATACGGTCTGATGAGGGACTTGTGGGGGGAATAAAAAGAAGAAGAAGAAAAAAAACTATTTCAACACAACATATTTTCTACAGTACCAAAAACTAGCTCTTATTCAGAACTGGTTCTTTAAAAAAAGATATTGGAACCAAATGATTCTAAAGAGTCAAATCTTTTTAGTGAATCAAACACAGTTCTCACCAATCTAGAGATTTAAATTAGTGTAGTCAGTGAACCATTGTTACTTACACCCAAAGATTCACACGTGGGTTTTATTCCTTTTCTGTGTTTTTATTCAGCTGCTTAATATATGCTTAGGATCAATTATTGGATTGCATTTATGCCACTTCTAAAAAGACTCAAAAACTTTTTATATTGACTCATTATCATAGTAAATAAGACCCACCTAAATCCATGCCAGTACTGAGACTCAAACCTGCAACCTTTGGGTTACAAGTCCCATTCTCTAACCAATAGGCCAAGACAACAAAAGAATATATGATATACATTGGATTGCTATTATTAAATGTCTGTAAAGACACATTTCACAGTTTGTCTCATGATGGACGCTGATGTTTTTGACCATTTTCTCACCTGTAGCAGTTGTTGTTGTATTTATTGTAGCTTCCGAGTGCAGTAAGGCAACCTAAACATATAGCATATGAGAAGAAGATCTGCGTGCCTGCGTCCATCCACACCTGAATCCAGAAAAATACATTTTGGCTTTTAAAATACCATCACAGCTGTAACATACTGATGTGCAGTCAAATAAATAGAGAAAAAACATTTTCTTTCTAATTCATCCATTTCTTACAGGTTTTAAAAGTTTTTTTAAAATCACATTTGTGCTCTATAGCTTCTTTGGATTCATATGATATTGTTTCGTTTTTATTTGTTTTATTAGCTGTTTTGTGACATCTAATATCACAAACACAATGTACACTACAGCGGAACGTGTCAAATATTGAGTGACAGGAATTACCTGTGATGTCTTTAGCAGCTTTAACTAACTAATTTGGATTCAGGTAACAAGCTTGAACAGATGAGATGAAAGACTAGAGCTGTTGTAGGATTCCTAGAGCTTGTGTAACCCCTTGTTTATTAGTCTTAAATGCCTGAAACTGGTTTAGACATGATCTGGGGAAAAAACATGCTGACTGTGGTTTTCCTGTTAGCCTGTCAATCAAACACTCACACATTGATCTTTTGTAAGTCAGGTTGTTCTTGTGCTGCCAAGGGCGATGTGGATGCATTAAAGCGTTTATGACAGAAAAATGCTAATATGTGACACAAATATGCTGTACAGGACCTCTGTCATATAAAAAGTACTGCTTATTTTTCAAAGGAGTGATTGGTCTCTAGATAATGCTTGGGTCCTTCAGCGTTTTGTCTTTTAGCAAGTGAAAATCATGTGTTTGATCGCTTCAATTCTGTAGCCAGGACTATGTGAAGAAGAAACTGTGTTTTTCCATTGGGAAAATTCCTCACACTTCCCATAAAACCTCACATTTATCACCTGAGGTCTAGAACTGTGCTAAAAACACCACTGATGTCCGAAGCAAGACGTGAGATTTGACCCATGATGCTTACATTTTTCAAACCTTAGATCACTCATTTGACTAACTTTGACCGACCATTTACTTTTCTTGCTGAAGGGTTCATGAATCATGGCGTCATTTTTACACATCAAAGACCAAAGGACTTAAAAATTAAACTTTGCAGAATTAAAATGAGTGTTAATATAATGTCGATTAATATGAATGTCGACTCACATTGATTTTAAAGAATCTGAACCATAATGCTTACGTTGTTGGAGCCTTAGATCAATTTGATTTCACAAAGTTTATATGGCTGTTCACATAAACCCACAGTGTTCTGTTGAATTGGCCTCATTTTATACTTCTTAGATGAAATGACATCAACACAGCAATGGTTATCTCCAAAATTAACCACAATGTCCATACTGACCAAAAAGAGACTTATTATGCTTCTTTCTTTAAGGCTGAATCTAACATGAAATATTATTGAATACCCTACAAAACTATACAAATTAAAATGAGTTATGTCTGATTCACACTGATTTTAAAGAATCTTACCCATGACAGTCAAGTTTTGAAAAAGTTTAAGATCAACAGTTAACCTTGGCCAACTCTGCTTTTCTAACTAAAGGTTTAATCTATTTTGGTCTAATGTGTATCCATTTAAGACTAAGAGATGTCCAAGAGATGTCAAAACATCATTCATTATCTCACAAATCCAACCTTTAAAGGATTAAAATGGGTTATGAATGACAATTTATGTTGCTTTTTTATAGAAAACTGTATTAGATTAGTTTGACCAATCTTGTCCAACTGTTTACCTTGTTATCTGATTAATTTGCCTTTTTTATATCTAAGATCAAGAGATGAAAAAAACAGCTATTGCTGTTGCTTAAATCCAACCAAAAATGACTAAATATGTCTACCTGTTCATGTGACTCCTTAAGATTTTGTTGAATTGGCCTCCTTATGAAACTTCTAAGATGAAATAACATCAACACAACCAAAGCCATTTCTCAAATATAACCAAAAGTGCCAAACTTTTCTAGCGGTTCACTTAAACCCATTATATTTTGTTGAATTGACGTCATTTATATACTTAAAAGATGAAACGTTAACACAGCCAATGTTATCTCTGAAATACAACCAAAAATGCTAAATATCTATGTTTTATTAAACCCGTAAGATTTTGTTGAATAGTCCTGTTTATACTTATATATTCAGTTTATACTCATATAAGTCACCATAGCCAACAATTAAATATAATCTTGATTGCCAAACTTGGCATGGTTGTTTGCCCAGTGTTGGGCAGTAACAGTTACTTTTGACAGTAACTAATACTGTAACGCATTACTTTTTAAATAAATTAACTCCGTTACGTTACCATGTGGTACTTTTTTAAAAATTAATTAATTTTAATTGAAGTGCAGCCTAACCTGTTTGCAGCAGCGACGCATTGTAGGATTGGTGGATGCCAACCTCTGTAAACACGAAGACACACTGACTACGTTTACATGCAGCCAATAACCCGTTCAAAACCGGGATATTAGCAATAACCTGGTCGCGCACGGCCATGTAAACACCGGCAAAAACCCGGATATGCTCATATCCCCGTTTTTAAAAACCCGACCATAGCAAAATAGTGTTTAAAAATTACTTTCTGTTTTACTTTGTGTTTGTATAGACCATAACGCATAAACGTGCATTAATGGGAACATTAAAGAAAGTTCTTTAAAAAACAGTAATGCATTTTAACAGTAATGCATTACTTTTTGGTGTAAGTAATCAACAAAGTAATTAAGTTACTTTTTGAATTAAGTAACAAGTAACTGTAACTAGTTACTATTTCTTAGTAACTAGCACAGCACTGGTGTTGTCATAACGTTCACCTTGGAGATTGAATATGTTTCTTTTTTGAGACCCCAGGAGCCCAAATTCAGACCCAGAACAATAAAACCCACAGAAGAGGTGGGAGTTCAAAGGAGGAATCTTTATATTACCACACTGCAGGGAGAGGAAGAGTATATAAGTCATGATCTGCAAGATTAACCACAATCTGATGTGATCCGACCACCTCAGAGAAAACCAGTGTTGAGCTGCTGCAAGAGCTTTTGAAGCACAGCAGCTGTGATCAAAGAGTTCTCGTGTGTTCTGATTGGTGGATGATGATGATGAGTGGATAAAGACTAGAGCAATCAAATAGTGAGAGAGTGATCTGCTCACCTGGTCCCTTCAAATGATGGGCTCCTCCAGTTTGGCAGTTCAGAGCGTGAATCATTTGAGTCAGTTCGTAGCGTGAATCATTTTAATATGTTCGGGAATTAGGAGCGGATTTGCGAATCATTTGAGTCAGTTTGGGGATCGCGAATCAGTTCGGGAGTTCGGAGCGGGTTCGCGAATCATTTGAGTCAGTTCGGGAATTCGGAGCGGGTTAGCAAATCATTTGAGTCAGTTTGAGGATCGCGAATCATTTGAGTCAGTTTGGGAGTTCGGAGCGTGAATCATTTGAGTCCGTTCGGAGCGTGAATCATTTTAATCAGTTCGGGAGTTCGGAGCGGGTTCGCGAATCATTTGAGTCAGTTTGGGGATCGCGAATCATTTGAGTCAGTTTGGGAGTTCGGAGCGGGAATCATTTTAATCAGTTCGGGAGTTTGGAGCGGGTTTGCGAATCATTTGAGTCATTTCGGGAGTTCGGAGCGGGATCGCGAATCATTTGAGTCAGTTTGTGGTTCGCGAATCATTTGAGTCAGTTTGGAAGTTCGGAGCGGGTTCGCGAATCATTTGAGTCAGTTTCGGAGTTCGGAGCGGGATCGCGAATCATTTGAGTCAGTTTGTGGTTCGCGAATCATTTGAGTCAGTTTGGGAGTTCGGAGCGGGTTCGCGAATCATTTGAGTCAGTTTGGCATTTCGGAGCGTGATTCATTTGAATCAGTTCGGGAGTTCGGATCGTGAATCATTTTAATCAGATCGGTAGTTCGGAGCGGATTCGCGAATCTTTTGAGTCAGTTCCGGAGTTCGGAGTGGGATCGCGAATCATTTGAGTCAGTTTGGGGATTGCGAATCATTTGAGTCAGTTTTGGAGTTCGGAGCAGGATCGCGATTCATTTGAGTCAGTTGGAGAGTTGGGAGCGGGTTCGCGAATCATTTGAGTCAGTTTCGGGGTTCGGAGCGGGATTGCGAATCATTATAATCAGCTTGCGAGTTCGGAGCGTGAATCATTTGAATGCGTATGCATTTTGAGTACATTCTTTCACTGCATTATTCGGTGTATTCAAATGCATTTGAATGAATGATCACAAAATTCAAGATATGGGGATTAGAAAATGTATATATTTATATAATTTTATGTAGTTAATCGATAACACACAAAGAGTGCCATTTCAGTTTTTCTCCAAAAATCAGCATGATTAAAATGTGATGTTAAGTTATTGCAAACAACAGGCCTAATTTAATTACAAATACAAGATGTTGCAGTATAATGTAATATATGAATGAATAATAGCCTAAAGAACCTTTGTGCCAAATGGGTTCTTTCTTGTCATTATAGAACCTTTTTAGCATAAAAGGTTCTTTTGAGTTGAGTAAAGAACCCAATGGTTCTATATAGAACCCCAATGAACCCTTTTTTTTCTAAGAGTGTTGTCCAGTGTCGGACAGTAACGTGTTATCAATAACTCTTGTGATATACAATATTCAGTTTGTGCTGGTCTGGCTCAATCAAAATAGTGTTTAAAAATTACTTTTTGTTTTACTTTGTGTTTGTATAGACAAAACACATAAAAGTGCATTAATGGGAACATTAAAGAAAGTTTTTTTAAAAAGTTACTAAAAAGTTACTTTTAACAGTAATGCATTATTTTTGGTGTAAGTAATTAACAAAGTAATTGAGTTACTTCTTGAATTAAGTAACTAGTAACTGTAACTAGTTACTATTTCTTAGTAACTAGCACGACACTGCTGTTTGCAAAACCCAATGATTTTATTGAATTGGCCTCATTTTTATACTTAGAAGATAAAATATTGTAAACAAATTAAATGTCATCTCTCAAAAACTACCCAAAATCCCAAACTTGGTCCAGCTTCAACCCTTAAGATTTAGTTGAACTGGCCTAATTTTAATACTTCTAAGATGAAACAACATCAACACAACCAATGCCATCTCTCAAATCTAACCAAAAATACCAAACTTCACCTATTTGCCTAAACCCTAAGATTTATTTAATTGGCCTCATTCTTATACTGCTAAGATGAAATAACTTCAACACAACTAATTTCCTCTCTAAAATCCATCCAGAAATGTCAAACCTTGATTAGCTGTTCATGTAAACCCAATTAGATTTTTTTTATGAGCATCACTTGAATACTGCTATAAGATGAAACCATGCGAACACAACCAATGCTATCTGTCGAATCCAACCAAAAATGCTATTGTCGCTAGACAGAGATGTAGGCATGGAGATGTTTTAAGCTGATGTTAAGGAATGCTGGGATGCATCTGGGTGGCCGTGCCGTGGCCTGTTCTCAGATATCACGTGGGTTTGTGGGCTCTTCTAGTGACACAGATGTGAAAGTCGGACCAAAGGTCAAACGCACAGATGGACGCTATCAAAGAAGTACAGAAAACAATGTTTCCCTGCTGGGTGTCCTGCTCCGGGCCTCGACTAAAGCACCTGGGTAGACAAATCACGTGACCTTTCGACTGGAGGCACAGTGTTTTTAAAAGAAAACAGTTTGCTAATGTCCAGAGGAATTACCAAAAACGAAATCCTAGACTAAAACCAATCAGACTTTTGCTAGTTCAGAATGTCTCTTTCTAGTCATGACATGAAGAATTTTCAAGTCATAACTGCAGTAGATGAAAAGTTAATTATGTATAATACCTGCGGGTCGGCTAACCGTCCCAGGTCGGGATAAAGATAGAACTGGATCCCACGGGATGCTCCGGGCAGTGTGACCCCTCTGATCAGTAAAATCAACAGCATCACATACGGGAAGGTCGCAGTGAAGTACACCACCTGTTGAGTGACAGGAACACAGCGGGAAGCTAAAGGACAACATATGTTTGGATATTTATCATGACAGCAAATACAATTTACACACAATTGAACACATTTAATAAATGTAAAAAATCACTGTTATTTTATAATATTATAATTTTCACATTTGTGACCCTGGAACACAAAAATCATATGGGTTATTTTTTTTATTTTTATTTTTTAAATACAGTTTATACAGCAAAAATATTTATACAGCAATGGAAATCTTCTATTGATGTCTGGTTTGTTAGGAGGACAATATTTGGCCAATATACAACTATTTGAAAATCTGGAATCTGAGGGAGCAAAAAAAAAAAAAAAACTAAATATTGAGAAAATCACCTTTAAATTTGTCCAAATTAATTATTAGCAGTGCATATTACTAATACAATTTTTTTGGGATATATATTACGGTAAGAAATTTACAAAATATCTTCATGGAACATGATCTTTACTTAATATCCTAATGATTTTTATATATATTTTTGAACGGATATTTTGTTTTTATTTATACTTATTAAAATATTTCTTCATTTTTGCTAATGAATATAGCATTTGCATGATCTCTACTAAATGCAAATTGCAAATGAAATTGTTAATTGAATCTGATGTATAATTTGAACGAACTAAAACTAGAAAGAAACCATCAGGGGTGCGTTTCCCAAAACCATAGTTGCTAACCTGTTACCTCCTTAGTTGGTCTGCAATGGGAAATTGCAATGCAACCAACAGAGTTGCTAACTTAGTTAGCAACTATGGTTTTGGGAAACGCACCCCAGGTCTTAACTCACGTACCTTGCCGGTGGATTTGACGCCTTTCCAGATGCAGAAATAGCAGAGAACCCAGGCCAACAACAGACAGAGAACCAGATCCCAGTGCAGCGTTCCTATCTCCTCAATCCCAGACGAGATCCGCAGAACTCTCCGTCTACAGAGAGACAGAAATAACACATCAGCTGCAGCCTTCTTCAATCCACGTGCACTTGGTCAGCTGGAGAACTTTCAGGTTTGTGTATGTGGCATAAATGTAGGCATTTATCTGGTTTATGCTTGATTTACTGTATCTGAAACTAAAAGATAGACAGGAAGATATAATGAAACTTACTCCCAAAACTCAATGACAGGTGATGTTGCGTTATCAAGGTAACTTTGGTCATTGGATACATTTCGTCTTTGGAATTCCACACAAGCATCTAAAAAACAGCAGGAATCCCTGGATTATATACAGTAAAAACCACTGAGCTTTATGCACCAGTGATAATCCAGAAGCACATAAAGCTACAGGTGTGTGGATGTGATGTGAAGCTCACCTGTGTTCCAGGTGTTGTTGCAGGAGGCCCACGGCAGGTTCCAGGTGAAGGAGAAGGACAGGTAAAATATTCCCCAGGCCAGAACTATTATATAGTAGAAGTTGAGCAGAGCCACGATGACCTGAGTGGCGTAACCAATGCCTGCAGTTACAGACAGAACAACAGCTTGTGACAAACGGAGAGACAATCCAACTGTGCAAAGTGACGTCACTTCATTATTACCACAATTTCATTCATTCATTCATTCATTCATTCATTCATTCATTCATTTATAAATAGAACTATGGATATATGTTGTTCTTGTAGACTGAAAAAAAAAAGATTAAAAATGGAAATTTGGTAAAAAGAAAATACCATAAGAAATGTTAGATAAAAAGTTACGTTTTAATTAAAAATTACAAAAATTAGACATGATACCATGGCACCTAATCAAAATAAATACCAAAAAATAAATAAAAATAAATAAAAATAAATTAAAGCTATTTAGAAATATTAAAAAGTCAAAAAAAAAAATAATATAATAAAAATGACAAAAGTGTCTAACTAAAATATAAAAAGGAAAGCAATTTTAAAATATTAATGAATATTAAACAATAATAAAATAACACTGATCTCGCACAAAACATTGGGCTATTCAGATTATTTAATAAATAAATAAAATATTTATTTAAAAATATTTCAAAACAATATTGTTGTACTATTTTTATTTAAAGGGCCCGAACTTCTGAAGTGGAACAGGTCAAAAATCACAATTTCTGTTTTATTCCACAAATAATAATAATAATAGCAACACTGAGTTAAAAATCGTTTTTGTACCCTCTGGTTCCTGTGCACTTATATAACACACAAACTGCTCTTGTCATACTGTAATGGTTTGTAATTTTTCATGCTACACATTTAAAGATCCAAGGAACCGACATCTCGTTGCTTCACCTTCAAACAGCGGGCTGATCTTCCTCCAGCATGTGATTCCTCCCTCGCTGGTGAACTGACCCAGAGAGATCTCCAGGAAAAACACGGGAATACCGCAGGTGAAGAGGAAGATCAGGTAGGGGATGAAAAATGCACCTGGAAGAGGATAAAGACGTAAGTCATACAGAAGGAGAATCAGAGTTTGAGGCTCAAGGGGAGAAATGTGTGAGATTACTGAGGTCTGTTTCTCAGGAGAAACATTCAGCAAACGCAAGAAATGTTTCCAAAGGCCCAAACGTCTCTGTATGGACACACGCTACGGTTGATCAAACAACAGCTGTGACCTTTCACCTTCTGAACTGGTAACGCTTTCATAAGGGCAGTTTCACAAACACCTGGCAAACGCTAAACACATTCACTATCTGTGTTGATCCTTATTAAATCCTCAACTTTTGCTGCCCAGATGGATCCTCTAAGCCAAGGGTTTACAAACTGGGGTCCGGAGACCCCACGGGGGTCGCAAGGGAGTTCATGGGGGTATATGGAAATGTTTAGAGAAAAACAAGATTAAAATAACTATAAATACATTTGATTACATTAAAATAAGATCAAAATCAATAAAAATGGACTAAAAAGCAATTAAATTGATTAAAAACCGCTAAATAAACTAATTTTAATAGATTCATTAGTAAGTATAATTAAAAATAATTGACTATTAAAAATATGTGAATACATAAATAATCGATTTCAATGAATGATACATTGATAAACTGATTAAAATAATTAATTTGTTTAAAATACAATACAATTGTGAGTAGAAAAAATATTCCTGTTGTAATGTAACCACAGAAAAACAAGATCAAACTAAAAAAACATTACAATTAAAAACAATAGTTTGATAGATATGATTAGTGAAAGTATATAAATAGTGTATTAAATGTATTAAATTTAAATGTATTAAAAGAATTATATGTACTAAAAAACTGTATTATCTAACACTAACATACAGTCATGCCCACAAATATTGGCACCCTTGGCAAATATGATCAAATAAGGCTGTGAAAATTCATCTGCATTCTTCATCCTTTTGATTTTTTATTAAAAAAATTCACAAGAATGTATCCTTTCATTGGATAATAAGAATTTAAAAAGGAGGGGAAATATCATTATGAAATTAATGTTTTTCTCAAATACTCGTTGGACACAATTATTGGCACCCCTAGAAATTCTTATGAGTAAAATGTCTCTGAAGTATATTCCCATATATATTCACAATTTTGAGCACTCCAGCATGATTATAAACATGAAATTATTCAGCCATGATCAGACTTTTTTTTTTTTTTTTTTTGGACATATTCTATATTAATGCCCTATTATTATTATTATTATTTTTTTTTTTACATAAAATAAGGAAATTGTATATTTTTGAACATGTACCATACTAATACCATACTAATACTGTGGACATATACCATGATTTTTTTGGACATTTAATCTGGTAATACCATATTGTTTGGATATGCACCATGATGATATCATGCTTTTGTACACGTATCATGGTAATATTATATTTTTGAACATGTACCATGATTATACTTTGGGTTTTTCTAGACATACCAGGGTAATAACATGCACCATGGTCATGCCATGTTTTTGTACATGTACCATAATAAAATCTTGTTTTTTATTCATGTACCACGGACATACCATATTTTGCATATGTACCATGGTAATACCATGCATTTGGACATGTTCCATGATAATACTTAGTTTTTTTGTACATGTATCCATGTAAAACATGTGCTATGTAAATAACATGTTTCTTGACATGTACTATGATAAAGCCATGATTTTTATAATATGTACTATTGTGACACCATGCTTTTTTAGACACATGCGTTGTTGTTGTTTTTTCTGGACATGTACCATGGTAATTGCCTGATTTCTGATATGTAAGATGGTAAATCACCTTTTTTGCATGTTACAATTAAACCATGTTTTCTTGGGCCAAGTGTCATGGTACAATAATGACATCAAATTATATTAGACTGTTACTTCTTTATATACCATTGTACCAGTTCATGTACCATTTCATTTTCCAGAATACCATGTTAAATTTCCAAAATACCATAGTAGCACCATTTCTGCATTTCTGTAATTGAGGTTTATGGACATGTTCATGTTAATATTATGTTAAACTGTGATTTACCATTGTCATACCTTGTTATTTAGGAGCTGTAACATGGTATACCATGGCTTTTTGAACATGGTATCATAGTGATAGCATGTTTTGGACATGTATAATGATCAGTATCATGGTAGTTCTGCATCTCCTCACCTCCACCGTTCTTGTAGCAGAGATACGGGAAGCGCCACACGTTTCCCAGTCCGATGATCTCTCCGGCCACCGACAGGACAAACTCCAGCTTGTTGCTCCACTGTCCTCTGTCCTTCATCTTCACCTCCGTGTTTGGGACAATCTCCAGCGGCCGGTTCAGCCCGTTAGACGGGTCCATCATCTCCTTCTCTTCTGTTTGAAAACAAAAAATGAATCTGATGACCGCTGTTAGGTCAATAGCAGCACTCATTGTTTGGTTAATGAATCAATGTACTGTGTAATTAATTTAATTCTGTCTTTTAAGTGAAAGTCTCTCAATCAGAAGACAGATAGAGAAACTGTGTTTTCATTCACATTAAAACAGAACGTCTTTTTTTTTTTCTGGTAAAGCGTAAAGAAATGAAACCTGGACACACCCATTCAGACCCGATCCTTTCAAAATGCAGCTTGTAAACCAGTCTGAGCACAAAAGCCAGCAGAAGACTGTATGTTTGTGTGAATGCGGTGGATTTCTGACATATTATTGCATGTTTTGCCATAACATTTGTAACTGTTGCATTCAGAAGCCACATAATATGGAAGCAAATGGGTAGCAATATTCAATTTGGGATGTAATATGCAAAATGGCAATGCAATATGTAAAATGGCAATGCATTTCTGTATTTACATTTACATTTTCCATTACATTTGTGCAACGTTTGGTGCAAAATGAAAATTAAATTAGATAATTTTCATTCACCAGTTTTAATATGTAAAATGAATACCAATTTCACATATTAAAACTGGTGTATGAAATGGTAAATGAAAATTATGTAATTTCATTTTCATTTTGCACCAAACGTTGCACAAATGTAATGGAAAATGTAAATGTAAATACAGAAATGCATTGTCATTTTACATATTGCATTGTCATTTTGCATATTACCTCCCAAATTGAATATTGCTACCCATATGCTTCCATAACATAACAATTGATCTGTTATGATTCATTTCAAATCAGATGGCAAAAACAGCATGTGAAAAACTCACAGCGATATAAAAGGGCAGATGTACTTCACTAAACTTAAAAAAATACATGGAACATCTCTTAGTTACCACTGGTCAGTACTCAAAGTACCCTAACAACCAAATAGTAACATGCAAAACAAAATAAACATTAGCAACTGCATAGCATCACACACACAAAACAAAAAACACTTGCTTTTGCAACCACATACTGTAGCACCGTGTTAAATAACACTTGGAACACTATAATGCCCTAGCAACTGCATTGCAACAAAATAAAATACATATAAAATACACACTGACTGCTTTTGCAACTGTATAGCAATATATTAACTCTCAGGCTATTTTAGCAACCACATTGCAACGTCCTAGCAACTGCATAGCGGTATGCAATAAAACACTTAAAATGCTTAATGTTATATAGCATCATATTAAAAACACGTAGGACTTAACAACCACAAAGCAACTGCGTAGCAACACTTGAATGCTTCAAAAATCTGCATAGCAGCATGTTAAAAATCACTTAAGACAAGTTTGCTACTATTTTATTTACATTTATGCATTTAGCAGATGCTTTTATCCAAAGCGACTTACAGTGCATTTATTATTTTTTAAATAAATAATAACAGGCATCCAGGACTGTACATTTGACTGAAATTTTGACTTTTTTTCATACAGGTTTGATTTGAAGGTTCGTAATGATGAAATGATGACAGAACTCATTTCTGTGTGAGCCATCCCTGTTCTAGTGCAATACTGGTGACTACATCCTGTCTGTTGTACGTCATGATAGTAACAGATCACACTAGCATTGTGGGAAAGGACTCGCTCTGTGTGCGAAACAGAAGACTCACTCATTGAGTTCATATCTGTCAGCTTGAATTAACGGGTCGGACTCATCTGTGCTTTCAGTGGCCCCTTCACAATCAAGACCAAGTCAAAGACATTAAAGGAATAGGTCACATCATTTAACCCTTTTTCCACCAGCATCTTTTCTTTTTTTTTTTTTGCCATTCGCTGCCAGCATTTTTTTATTTACATGCTCGAAGATCGAGTAATTTTTCATATGCATCTGCTTACATATGCAAACTCTTGTTTCTGCTTCTTCTTCACCATGTTTCAATCCGGAGATTCAGTACTCTTTCAGATAAAGTGTAATAGTATCTCCAACCATAAAACGGCAAAAACACGGAAAGCCAGAAAATTCAGTCAATGGCAGGTAAAGAGTTAATCGACACAATAGCTATGTTTCCATTACCCTGTCTTAATGCACATTTTGAGTATCGCACCAGAAACAAGTGAAGGAAATGCCGAATTTTGAAAAAGAAAAGTTTTATGCTCACTTGAGGTGGTTTTAGACTTGTGCGAAAAAGGGTTAATGTCGATAATGGGACATGGTTAACTCCATTCGCATTACAAAGTCGCATCTTTGCGCTATGGGATGCCAAAACCTGACTAATCAACAGACTGATCTCATTTCACAGCATCTGAAATGTTCAAAGTGACATGAGCAAAATCTATCGTCAAAGTATTTCTGTAGAATTGACCTTTTGCAAAGACCCACCCACTTTTAGCTACGGTTGCTATCCCTGACAAACAATGCCGCTGTTACACTACAAATCATGTTCTCACTCAGTGAAAAATGCATCGCACATTAAAGAGAAAACGGACAACGTGCCGACAGACCGGACAAGACTCTCACCTTTCAAATTGTAATTTTTTTTGCGAAATTCAAACAAACACTATTACTAAAAATAAAACACTTTTGTGGCTATTTAATGTGTCGTGACAGATCGCAATAGTGCCTTAGTTTAATTAAAGCACAAAATAAACATTAATAAACATTTCATTTCAACCGTGGAACACACCATTTTTCAAGTTGCGACATTCCAATTTTGCGCATAATTAAAATGTGCAACTTTTGATGGAAACCCGGCCAATGGCTTCCTATAACCTTAATTTTTTTTTTAAGAAGCAAGGGACATGTTATTATTTTTGTTGTAAATACATTTTTTGTTAGGGCTGGGATAAATTCGATGCATCGCGATTCGTGGATTGATTATGAATGCATTGCGATTCACTCTTATCTGAGCTAAATCTTTACAGCAGATGGCGCTCTAATCTAGTTTTTAACTTCATAATCAAATGCTAATGAAGAACAGAACTTGTGTGTCCAGTTGAGTCATGAGTCACACCTCGGCTCAGAATGACACAAGATTAATGTAAACACCCTTGTGATCCACTTTAATCTTTTCGAAATTTATGAACGATAATTTTAGGTTGAAATGTTTGTAAGGAACTGGAAGCAAGCAGAGTGTGGCTGTTTATAAAGTATGTAGGCCTGTCTGAGAGAGAATCTGCGATGCAATCATTTTTTTTCCACAGCCCTAATTCTGATTTTTTTGATTTTAAGCAAATTCTCACAGAATTTTAAACAACTCCGGTGTTGGATCATAACCCTGCTTCAAGGCTCCAGGGGTCCAGAGTTAACAGGTCTCCCTGTCTCCGTCCCTCGAGGGACAGACGTCTGTTCCACATACTTGAGCTCTCAAACAACAAGCATAGTGGATGTCCCGCAGAGCCAGAGGCCTTGAGAAAGTGCTCTTTCTCTCGTCCAGAAACAGCACAGCGCCTCTACTGTCACAGTTGTGAGTGAAAAGCATTACCAGGCTGGTAAAAATAGACTCTTGCATTAACAAGACACCTGAAGGAATGAAGAGCTGGAAGCATGAGCTAGAACAGACTTCTGGGATTGAAGGCCATTTGTTTAAAAAAGATGGCGGCGGTTTGATCACAGTTTACTGCAGTTTTCACAAGGCCAGAAATGACATCACAAGTTAGTCTTACAGAGCTGAGCTTCTGTGTGCTGTTTACCCCAAGAATAAAAAAAAACACAAAAGAGATCTGGTTATTAGATGCTTAAATAACTTGCTTCTCATAATGTGTTCTTGGTGCGATCTCAGGTCTTTCAGAATTGATCTCAAAAGCATCCAATCTGTGCTACGATTTGCCTATGATACCAAACTGTACATTTAAAGTATCTTTTTCCACATTACCAAAGATATTTTCTACTCGAGTTTTCTGCTTCCTCACTATAAGACAAAAAAAAACGTTTTAATCAAAAATACGAGGTTTAATGGAGAGTAAATGGAATAGGCTCTGATAAACCCACACATGTCCGGAGTTTTAAAAGAGATCTCAAAATGTTTCAAACTGTCCTCAGATTTTTCAAAGATACCAAGAGAAAAGATAAACTGCAAATAGATGTCCTTAACATCTCAACTGTTTCTCCTAGACACCAGTGAGATGCAAACTGACCTGCTCAAGTCTCCAACTTCTCAGATTTCTTTAAAGAAAAAAAAAAAAAAAAACCTTAAAATGTCTCAAACTGCAGATTTTTCAGAGAGACAAAAAAGAAAAGAGGGACTGCAGAAAGATCTCTAATATCTCATTTGTTTCTAGACAATGTAATGCAAATATACTTGCTGAATTCTCCTGCTTCTTAGATGTTTCTCCTAAAGGGAAAATCGAGGAAAACCCTGCTAATCACATACATCCTCTTTAGAGTCACAAAAGGGATCTTTAAAAATCTCAAAAAGTTCTCAAATTTCACACAGATTCTAAGAATTCCCCAAATATCCATTTAATATCTCAGCTGTTTCTTCTCGACAACAGAATGCAAGCAGACCTGCTCAATTTTCCCACCTCTCAGATGTTTCTCCTTCAAGAGCAACCCCCCAGATAATATTATGTGTCATCTCTAGAGTTACAAAAGAGATCTAAAAATATCTCAGACAGTTCTCAGATTTCTCAGAGATTCCGAAGGAGAGAAGAATTCCACAAAGGTCTCTTTAACATCACAGCTGTTTCTCCCAGACACCAATGAGATGCAAACCGACCTCCTTAGATCCACTGTTTTTCAGATGTTTTTCTGCTCAGAAAGGAAACCCTGTTAATCTCACATTTCAAAAGAGATCTCAAAAATGTCTCAAACAGTTCTCAGATTTCTCAAAAACAGCAAAAGAAAAGAGCAATTGCACATAGATCTCGTTATCATCTCAACAGTTTCTCCAAGACACCAATTGTAATGCAAACTGATGAATTCTCCTGCTTCTCGGATGTACTGTATCTGAGGGAAAAACCCTGCTAAAATCACACATATATCAGTTTCAAAGGAGATCTACAAATATCTCAAACTGTGCTCCGCTTTCTCAAAGATACCAGAGTAATGTCTCAACAATATCTCCAACAAATGCATGTACTTTTTTAGACACCAAGTCCCTTAACATCTCAAAAAGACCCTGCTAATCTCTGATATATGATCATCAAATCTGACGAGATTAGCCTGCAACCAAACGTGTCTCAATATGAGCTCAGTTATTTCTCAAACTCTCATTAGATACGAAAGAGCAAACTCTCTTTCTAAGAGCACTGACGTGTCCTCAGGGCTATCTGTGATATCAAATTACGCTTTGAAGGATGAGGAATGACAGAAATAGAAAAGCTCTCGATGCAGGTAGATACTTGCAGGACAAATATAAAAATGGCATCTTGCCAAAAGTTGCTGTTTGCCAGAATCTCTGCCGGCTCAGTAAATCTCTCAACTTGCTGACATAAAGCTGGGACGTCCAGGCAGAAAGATCCTCAAATAATCCAAAACCACAGTCAGTGTGGGGCCAAACTCAAGCGTCCGTAAATCACACTCGTGTGTCATTAGATCCTTCAGCTTGGCAGCTCATTATTGGGATTCACAGCTATTGAACTGATTCGCAAAGTTTTATTTAATGGGTGCAGCTGTCAACCAATTGACAAATTGAAATGAATGAGTTTATTTTCAATCATACAAGCAGAATAACATGTTGTGAATCTGAACATGCTAGTGGAAAACTCCCAGAGGAACGAACCGCAAAACATCTTCACACTGTATATCACACATGTGACGTGTGCATGAAGCGCTGCAAACCCTCAGGCGTGGAGTCTGCATTCAGTCTGACCAGACTTTTTATACAAAGCAAAAATAATTAATTGCACATTTAGAACTAATTGCTTTGCAGGCAACTGGTTACTGTTTTTAGTCATCTTTAATAGTTGTATATCATGATCGTAAAAATTATGAACAAATGGTTTAATTATAATTGTAGACGAATATAATTACTGTTTAAAAGTTTGGAATTTATTTGCGAATGTTTTTGAAAGAAGTCTCTTTTGCGCACGTGTTTATGTGATCAAAAACACTGGAAAAAACGGTTATATTGTCAAATATTTTTACACATGTTCTGTGTGTATATATATTCAAATGTAATTTATTCCTGTGATCAAAGCTGGTTTTTCAGCATAATTTCTCCAGTCTTCAGTGTCACGTGCTGATTATCATATTTTGTGGGAACTGTGATACATTTTATTTTTCAGGATTCTTTCATGAACAGAAGGTTCAAAACAACAGCATTTACGTGTAATAATTTTGTAATATTATAAATATCTTTGCTGTCACTTTTGAGCAATTAAATGCATCCTTAAATAAAATTATTAATATCTTATATATATAAAAAAATCTGGTAACACTTTAGAATAATGGTCCATTAGTTAATTTTAGTTAACTACTTTAGTTAACATGATCTAAGCAAGACCAATCCTTCTACAGCATTTATTAATCTTAGTTGATGTTAATTTCAACATTTACTAATGCATATTCAAATCAAAAGTTGTGCTTGTTAACATTAGTTAATGCACTGTGAATTAGCATGAACTAACAATGAATAACTGTATTTCCATTAACTAACATTAACAAAGATCAATAAATACAGTAATGCATTGTTCATTGTTTGTTCATGGATTAACTAACATTAACTAATGGACCATTATTCTAAAGTGTTACCAAAAATCATACTGACCCAAACTTTTCAACAGTATTGCAAATTCTGCATGCATTTATAAAACAAATATTTTTGTGAATGAAAAGCATCAGTTATTTAGAAGGGAAAGAAGTCAAATTGTGCTGAAGGTGAAAAGAATATTTGTAACAGTGCAAAGTAGTTTTAATAGAATCAAATAGATAAAGCTGCATTTACCTAAAAAAAAAAAAAGTCATGCACACACAAGAATGCATTAGATTGAAGATGCATGAAGAAGAGAAAGCTCACCTTTCATTAGAACGTTGCAGTGTCAGGTTTCCTGTATATTCTCAGGTTTTGCTCTGTAATGTGGAGGTTTTCTGGTTTCGTGGATCCCGTCTGTCAGCTCTGGATGGTCCTAGTCCAACTCCTCCCCCCTGCACCTCCCTCTCGCTCCCATTCACAAAACACTGAGAGCTTGAGGCTTCAGTGGGGCACCGGCCGATTGCATAACGCCGTCACCCAGCGCTCGTTCAGCCTGTGAAGCTTTGTGTTTCTCTCAGCTGAAGAACACCAGAGAAACCAAGCATTCTGGCTCCATCTCAAAAGACCACCCTGATCCCACCAGCCTC
The DNA here is from genome assembly GCF_003368295.1 of Carassius auratus. NCBI lineage: Eukaryota > Metazoa > Chordata > Actinopteri > Cypriniformes > Cyprinidae > Carassius > Carassius auratus. The sequence continues at coordinate 30,485 of NW_020525173.1, read as the reverse complement.
TCAGGAGCTGAATAAACGGGGCTCAGAATGATCCCCCAGAGAGGAGCATGGGATACTAGTCAAAAGCAGGATCATTTCTATTGCAATATTTAATTTTTATTTGAAAAGTGCACTCAGTTTCTTTTTTTTTCTTCTTTTTTTATCAGTATTTTTAGTTGCATTTTGTTAAACAAACAGTGAACCCAAAGCACTCTAAACACCCTCTTAGTATTACCTTAAACTAATTTCTGTAAAATTGATTATTGATTACAATTTGGATGTTTTTTTCCCCCTTAACTCAAGTTTGTCTGTGAATTGAAGCGGTTCCTCATTCACTCCTTTCTCCTGCTCATTCTCTGTGTGTTCAGGCGTTCTCTGCATACTGATGCTTTAGGAAGAGTGTTTTTCTTCCCAGCGACTCAATGATGCTCATTTAGGAGAACAAAGCGCACACACCGCTCTCCCGGAGCACAGTTTTACTGCGCAGACTGTCGCTCGTTTATAACTGGGATTTAATACAGATCTCAAGGTTTCCATTTCATCTCAGATGTTTCTTCAGGAGAGATAAAAACAGCAAATTTGGGCAATAGAATAGGGCTAAGAAATGACCCTGGAGCATATTGAGGTTGTTGAGATACTCACATGAGATTACTGGAGTCTTATTCTCAGGAGAAACATCTGAGACTTCAGCATTTGATCATGGTCTTGCTGTCCAGACTGCTGCGCATGAGCCTTTTATAAGAGCTTTGCAGTATTTCATTTTTATGTTTATTAAATTCTAATTATTTTACGACTGTTCGATCAAGATTTGTTGGGGAATAAGACTGATATTTATACTTCAATATTAATGATTGGAATTGGTGCATTTTCTGGAAAAGGCAGAGATTGAAGATAACCAGATACAGATCTGATGTATAAAAATAAATCATGTATGAGAGAAATATCAGGAAAAATATTCCAAATGTGTATAAATGTCAGTCTTTTTCTCTACAAATGTGCCATGCAAAAATCTTAATAGTATTAAAAATGGTACAAATGTAAGTTATTATTAATTTCTTCTTGGGGTTATTATAATGAAAGGTTATAATTAATCTCAAGAACATATCCAGGTCATTAAATTCAGATTATTTTGGGACTATCGAGATGGTGAGGCTTGTTGGGGAATAAGAAGTTTTGACATTTTGTTGTAAATATTTGTAATAATTTTCCTGAAATTTAACTCATTAATTATTTATTTTTATATACCAGGGCTGTATATAGTTATCTTCAATCTCCAGCTTATTTTCCATGAAAATGCACAAATATTAATCATTATTCTTGACAAAAGATTATAATGAATCTGATGTCCTCTCAAGAACAAGTCAGGGTTATATATTTCACCCCAAAAAGTAATACAGTTTACTAAATAAATTTGATTATTTTTAGGACTACTAAGATTTCTGCATGGAAAAATCTGTAGAGAGAAAGACTGATAATCAGTTTAGATTTTTTATATTCATATTTTGAGTATTTTTCTTAATATTTAACTTATTTGGTTCTTGTCATTTTGCACTAATAATAATATAATAAATGTCATAATGCAAAAACCATCCCATTTTCATTACTGCAGTGCAGAAACAATAATCAATTAAAATGTATTACACTATAAAATTTTGTTGTATTTAAAAATCACAAAATGTAAATATATTTTTCATAAATGTAAATAAGGCTACAAAGCAACAAATATTATGTAAACATATTTTAAAGGGTTTTTTTTTTCGATGATTTTTGATTGAGATTTAAACTGGATGTTTTATTAGTGAGTATTTTTTAGTCAAATTTTTTAATTCGGTTTTGACCAATTAAGGGGTCAGTTGCCAATACGGTAGCTTATGCATATAATTTATGTTATGAAATATGCAGTAGGGATCTCTGGCATCTTCTGGAGCAGCGGCACATTATAAAAGATGTTTACAGACAATTAAATCTCTCTGAGCATCTAATTACACACATGCCTTTCTCAGAAACAGGGAAAACGGCAAGATCTTGTCCAAACTTATTGTTCCACATTGTGATTTTGAAACGTTTAGCATCAATAAAGAGGAACTCAGAGATGTTTTTCTTGCCCCTTGTCCCCAAATCTCTCCACATCCCTTGCACAGGTCACGGCTCTGGACTCACGGAGGAAGCTGCTCCGTCTCTCTCGTTTAGCATCACCTCGTCTTAACTGTGACGGGAACGCTGTTAATTATGAGTTGGAGCATGTCGTGCTCAGTTAACGGCTGTGCTGGGCTCCTAAAGACACAGTAGGAGACCGCTTGCATAAAAGAATCTGGCAAAAGAAAAACAGGACAGAAAGAAAGCGCTAGAACGGTTTGAGACGGGAGTGTTTCTAATTCATGGGAAACTCACTGTCACTTCTACTAACTCAAAGATGCAATAAAGGAATAGTTTATCAAAAATTAACATACAGTATACTGAAATGTACTCACCTTTGGGCCATCCAAGATGAAGATGAGTTTGTTTCTTCATCAGATTTGGAGAAAAGTAGCAGTACATCACTTGCTCACCAATGGAAGTGAATGGGTGCCGTCAGAATGAGAGTCCAAACAGCTGATAAAAACATCACAATAATCCACAAGTAATCCACAGCATTCCAGTCCATCAGTTAATGTCTTGTAATAAATAAATAAAAATTAAATGAATCCATCATTAAGATGTTTCTAATTTCAAACTAGAACTTGTATGGGTCAACACTACTGAGAAAAAAAAATACTCTCTAACAAAACTCTCTAACTGGTTATATCTCAATCTAAAATCCAAATAAATTAATCAATTCATGAAACCATTTTATTCAAATATTAAATAGAATTTGTAAAAAAATAAAAAAATAAAAAATAAAAAATCAATAAATAATTATATCCAAGTCACAAAGTCACTTTTAAAAGCAGCTAATGCATTATAAAGTTGGGTTACACCCTATAAAAAGTAACTAATTACGTTACTAAGATACTTTTTATGGAAAATAATGCATTATGTTAGTTTTGAGTTACTTTTTAAATCTAGACAGGGCTTGCTTGCTTGTTTCTAATATAGAAATATATTATATTACAATTAAAAAAGCCCTTTCACATCTAAAGTGAACTGAATGCGCCTCAGGCTGAAGGAAGTGTAAACTCACGTCTGTACAGTAGAGGGCGACGCTCAAACTAGTCACATGAAGAATATGACGCAGGAGAAGAAAGTTCAACACCATTCAGCAATAACAAAAATTAACTGAATTAACTGGATCATCGAAGGTCAGAAGCTAAAACACTGTTCAATAAAATAGGATTAAATACATGAGTGATATTTGACTCATTTAACATATTTAATTACTGCAAGTTTTTAATGACTGAGTCTGCATTTGACTGTTTTTATTCATTTTAAGGCACACAGAATCTGTTTTGTGCAGGTGAGTTAATTAATTAATTAATTTTTATAAAAAAAACAATAAAAAAATAAACAGATTGAACAATATAAAATTTCCTGCTATTTAGCAAATAGCAAATACCATGTAGATGAAAAATAGCGTTCATTTAGAGCTACAATAAATATCAAAGTATAAGTGAACTAATATGTTATTTATTTCACACAAAAAAAGCAATTACTATAAATTAGATTATATCACAATTTATTTACATAAACACTTTGATGACATTATCAAACGAGATGTTTTAAGTATGTCAACTTCAGGAATACATGTATATTAAGATATGCACACACACACACACACACAGACAGAGAGAGAGAGAGAGAGAGAGAGAGAGAGAGAGAGAGAGAGAGAGAGGGAGAGAGAGAGAAATCATGCAATCATCTGTAGTTCATGTCAATAGCAGCTTCACAGACTGAAACATCAGGAGTCTTTAGGACCCGGTGCATCTCATATATGACAATCTATCGCCCCCTAATGTTGAGGACGTTTTAATGCATCTTAAAACTAATCTCAAAACTCTATAATGCACCATTCATTATATGATCCAGCCTAGTGATTATTTCTTAAGAAAAGAGAGAGATTTGATTACATTGTGTTTCCTAATGTGTTCTAAAGGGGTTTTAAGTGTGTTCTGTGGGTGCTAGGGTGTTCTTGCTGGTTGTTTCAGTCATTCATTTGCGGCAATGTACAACACTGCCACAAGGGGGCAGAAAAGATACCATTTAAAACGTGGCCCAAAGCAGAACCATTTTCATTATAATCCGAGGAGTCTGATCTGGAAGCTCCAGATGCAGCAAGTGATTTGATGCACATTATTTACTAAAATTTAGAAATAAATAACTTAATAAACTACTTAAACAAACGAATAAATACATGATTAAAATATAATACAAAGATCAAATAAAAAAAAAACAGATTTTTAAATAATAAATAAATAAATGTATTGTGAATGCATGAATAAATATTTTTACAATTAAACAGACACTTTCCTATCTTAAATATCTTTTTAATTTTAACAATAAACACACACACAAATACATATACAACTAAATGTTTTAAATGAATGCATATTTATTTTGTTTAAATAAACAACTGTTGAAATAAATTACTTGACAATTATTTGATTGTTTAATTTGAGTGAAAAAGGGGATGTAAATTGAGAGTAATGTGTATTACATCTAAAAACACCAAAAACATCCTACAATAAAAAAAAAGTTTCTTATTTGATTATTTTTATTTTATTATTTTATTTACTTTTTATTTATATATATTTTTAAATAATTTTTATTGTAATTTTTAAATAAATAATTTAATTAAATAAAACAAGAGGTGATATGACTCACATTACTTATTTTAAATAAGTAAATATGTAAATCATTTTTAAATAAATATTTAACACGTTTAAATAAATAATACATTTTAAATAAATCATTTTAAATATAGTACATTTAAATATATAGTAAAATAGTAATACATAAAGTTATATAGTACATTTTAAACATCTATTTTAATTAAATATTTTACATAGATAAATTCATATTTTGTTTAACACATTGAGTTTTATAAATTTTCTCATTATTATTTTTCTGGTAGTTAGATAACAGCCGACCCAAATCAGGCCTCAATATATAAATACTACACGATATATCGGCCGATATTTGGCATTATTCAAATACTGACATCGGCCGATAAGTTTTTCAGTTTGGCCGATATGATCAAGACTTTTATTTTGACGGTGCCTGCACACATACAGTGCTCATATTCTCCGTCTTTATTGCTTTCTGTCTTCGTTTAAAAGCTCTGTCTAATATGGATAGAAGTCTGTCTAATAATCACACAGAACGTTTGGACAAATTAATTAAAAACTTATACAAAAAGTGTTGAAAAGCGATATCTCTTTTATATTATAAGTAATAGAAAGGCAAACATTATAATACTTTGTCGTTTACCGTTGGTTTTCAGAAAATATGCAAACAAATGTCTAATAAACATTTACTTGCACAGACTTTGCAGACTTAATCGAATCTAGTTGTGCGATCTTGTGAAGTGTGCATTTGTATCATGCACGTTCGTGTGTTTTTTTGTGCAAATTGAATGCGGTTCAGCTTGATTTCAAACTATGCTGTGCTTTATCCATTTGCCCACTATGTATGCTGTATGAAAATAAATGTAACCTTAGCTTTAGTAATAAAAAAATTATAATAATCCAAATTCACACCAGATTCCCAGAGTGCCCTGTTGGTTACAGTGTTTACATTCTTTTCATTTATATATTTTAAACATTTATTTATTTGTCAAAAATACTGTAATATGATAACAGAATCAGGACGTTTTTCATCTAAAGTATGTTTATTTTACACATTTGTTTTTAATATAATTCATTTTTCTAATTATTTCAAATTTTTAAAAAAAAAAGAAAATATTATTATAAATTATAATAAAAATATATATTTCGGCTAATATATATATCGGTTATCGGTCAACCTGCTCTCTAAGATATCGGCATCGGCTGTCAATAAAAAACAAATATCGGTCGACCTCTAATAAATAAATGTTTTATATATGCAAGTATTTAAATGCATTTTTATAAAATATATATACATTTTAAATATAATACAGTTTTTAATAAACAAATAAAATGTTTTATGTTTTAAATGAATATTTTTTACAGAACTAAATATTTTGTTATAACATTTACAATTGACATTGCTTACATTAGCTGCTCTAAACTGTGTTATACTCTTCCCGAGGGTTGGATCCAGCCGAGCCCACATCAGGCCTCTCGGAGGGGGGTGACATCACAGGCTCGTCCCCACCGGGACCCAGCAAGGGGCGCAAGTTTACGACCCCTCTCTCACCGTCCCACCGCAGCTGAGCCCGAGAAGTGGTTTTATAACCCAGCGGATTCATCCCAAATAGCAGTGCCAGGATCTGTTAGACTCATACATCTGATGCTAAGAAAACACAGAAATCTCAGCGCTGTAAATCCAAGCAGCTGAGTCGAGTCTCTGTTGACGTCTGGTGTATTAAATTGTTTAGTCTAGGCTCTTCTCGCCGTTGCACAAGCACATTAGGGTTTGCTTTGTGTGTCTTTGTGTGTGTGTGTGTGTGTGTGTGTGTCTCTGCTGTTTAGATTTTATGAGCGAGCGAGTACGAGGCCCGAGTGGCGTCATCTAGATTCAAACAAGCTGTGGAGCACAGAATCCTTGAAGTGTGCTTTAATCTGTGTGTGGCATTTAAAAACAACCAATGCATGATGGGACTTCAGGATCTGGAGGATCAAAGGTTTGCATTCATGCGATTCAACTCTGATTAGACTATTGACAAAATGTTTGTGCATTTTCCCTGCCAGCAATGCATATTAAAGACATATTTCAAAGGAAAATGATTACTCTGGCATAGTTTACTTCAAGCCTGGAGCATTTGTTTCTTCAGGGAAACACAAATGGAGAAGTTAGAGAGAACGTCAACAAAGAGGGCGGTGATTTATAATATCAAGCAAGAGGACAAACAAGCAGTTTGCTTTCGCAGTTGCGTTTTCTAAACGTGCCACTTTTTAATCGTTAACAAGTGCAAATAAAGTGTTTCAATCACTTGAGTTGTTCATTTTTTAAGATGTTTATTCATCAAAGGATCCCTAAATGTTTTCTCCGTCAAATATAAAATATTGACATAAAATATCTATTTGAAAAGTTCATTTTTCAATCATTTAGAAAGGTTAATTTCAGTGATTTCTGTCACATTTATTTGTATTTTTATTGATTTTATTGAAAAAAAAAAAATAATTATTCATTTTAATTTGTTTAAATTAAACTATTAGTTTTTAATTCCTGTACAAGTCTATTGACAGAATATGACTAATTTTGTAAGAAAAATACAAGTTTTAAAATATTTTTTATTATTATTTTTTATTTGATTTATAGGTTTTGTCTTGTTTCACCATATATTTAAGATATTGTTTGCTATAGTGTTATTTTAGCATCACAATAATATACAGTGATAGTTTTTGTAAATATTTTGAATTAGATATTATTTTTATATTTTTACTCTAATTAAGGTTTAGTAATACTTTATGATTTCATTTTACTTTTATAAATTAATTTGTATAAATATATGTATATATTTATTCATTTTTATTTATTAGTTTATTTTAGTTTAGGTAGTTTTATTTATTTTTTATTTCAATTTAAACTAAACGAAAATAAGACAATTGAAATTATTAAAAGCTGAAATTAAATAATAATAAAAAAAATGTTTTACATTTTATTTTATCTAAGTTGACGTTTATTTTATTTTAAGCAACGAAAATGCATTTTTATGGCTTTTAGTATCAGTTAACAATATTAACTAAATATAAAATTACACATACATTATTTTACTTTCCTAAAATATCGTCAATTTAATTTTGTACTTTTTATTTAAATATATATATATATATATATATATATATATATATATATATATATATATATATATATATATAAATATTATGTGTGAATCACAAAAAAAAAAAAAAAAAAAAATATTTGTTGTTGGTTCTATTTTAATCTAGCCTGCAAACTTGTATTAAATGCAATCCTTTCAGAGAGGAAACAATTTAAGCCACATTATCATAAGATAATACAGTCACATACAGGATTGCTGATGGTATTGTTTTGTCTGGATGAATTGATTCATTGTTCAAGTTTTGTCTCGAATGCAAGCCACAGTCAGCAGATGCCAGAACAGATGGATTATTGCTGACTTTGCCTGATGACTTGGTTAGATAGTTTGATCCAGTGCTGAGGAAATAAAGCAGAAAACAACTCACTAGTGGGCACCAAAGAGCAGCGCTCACAGGCGAAACCTCAGAGCTGAGCCGTGTGGACCTCTGGAAGATTACCCAGAATCCCCTGAAAACAATGGAGAAGATTAGAGCGTGGTTGTGGTCTCAGATGAGTGTCACGTTTATCATCTCATCATCATCATCATCATCAGGTAACCAGCAGTTCACTTCATAAAAACCCTCTTCCTCTGGAACGGCAAGCTTCCTCGCAAACAAACAGCAGGCCAAGACTAAGAGAGCTGTAGAGCAAGCATATAATAATACAAACCAGCGAGTAATGGATTACAAGACACCCATAAAACGGCAGATCGAGAAGGACATAAACTTGAGTCCTGCTGAAAGCTCTTTGTTGCTGTTTGTAATGGATCAAATGCTCTTGTAATAGAGATTGTCCTCATAAAAATGAATGATTTCACTTCAGTGCATCTACTTCTGATGGTTTGTGCTGTCTAAAGGGAAATGTCTCATCACAAATCAGTGATAAAGGAACCATTTAACTAAAAAAGTCAATCCAATGTTTCCACCAAAGAACAAATATCCGTCCTTCAGATTTACATCGCAGAGTAGTAGAAATGTGTAATATAAAACATGTTTATTTATTATATTGTAATATAAAATGATATTGCAATGACATAATTTAGACTTTCATTTATTGACTACATGTTGTATAATATATATTAATTCCAGTTAATCATTTTTAAAATTTAATTAAAAAAATTGCAAAAAAAGGTAATAACTGTAATAATATATATCTAAAATATACACACATCATATATATATGTCTCTGTCTCTCTCTCTCTCTATATATATATATATACATATATGTGTGTGTGTGTGTGTGTGTGTGTGTGCTCAGTTTCTAAAAAAAATTCCATAAAAATGTATTTTAATTACACACACATTTTTAATACACACAAATTTAAATGACTGTAAAACTATATAAATTACATTATTACAATCATTTTAATAATATAGATTTTGAATTTGAACTTTTTTTTAATTATGCAATTAAAATGAAATTTAAAAATCTATCTATACACTGACACATTTGATTTATATTAGTGTAATAATGCAAACATTTAAACTGTATGTGTGTGTGTGTGTGTGTGTGTGTGTGTGTGTGTGTGTGTGTGTAAATAGAGAGAGAGAGAGAGAGAAACAATTTTATTTTAGTGTTTGTTACACTAAATGTATTTATTAATGTTATTATTGCTAGACAAAATATAAATAAATAACTAAATACACAGAAAATCAGCAAACAAACATCATTGATTCCAGGTAATGGTATCTTCATAGCCCTTATTATAAAATGTAAAGAAAAAGCATTGAGCACTATTCCAGTAATTACGAGTTGTTACCTTACATCAGCGTGACAAAATAATCTCAGTTAGAAGTGAAACCTGACTGGACTCTTTGAAAGCGGTCTGAGGGGGTCTGCTGTGATTGCGGCCCTCCGCTGTGTGACACAGATAAGGCAGGACGGACCCATTCTGAGTTCAAAAGAGCGCTGGAGCCCCCTGCGAGATTACCCTCATTTAAAGATGACCTCTGCCGTGCTAATTTCCTTCTGAGAGCCACAGTTTGGCTCGGCTCTGGTCCTCGTTAAACCCTTAAGAGAGGGAGAGAGAGAGAAATAAAGATAGCAGAGCACTGAGAGCTGACATAAATTGGGCTTTAGATGTCTGTCGAGTTTGTGCCAAACAGACCTGGAATCTGGCATCCATTATCAGGTCTTCAGGGGCCCTTATAAGGTCATGTTTATTCATACAGAAAACACAGACTCACATTCATTCACATGTTGTAATGCATCAGCCTGCGATCTGAATTCATATATTCAATGAAGGTTCCTCCGAATATAAACGCTCCACTAAAACATTAACCAAACTTACTCTACTGTTTAAAAGTTTGTTTTTGAAAGAAGTCTCTTGTGCTAAACCAAGACTGCATTTATTTGATCAGTGAAAACTGTGAAATATTATTATAATTTAAAATACAGTTCTCTATTGTAATATATTGTAAAAATTTAATTTATTCCTGTGATCAAAGCTGAATTTTCTGCATCATTACTTAAATTTTCAGTGTTACACGATCCTTCAGGAATCATAACAATATGATTTGCTGGTCATTAAACATTTTTAACGACAAATGTTTAGCTCACAATTTGCACTTTTCGAATTTTGATATTAAACAAAACGGCAACTGAATTTTTCTGACTTTTTAGAATTTTGAGATAATACAGGAAACTAATTGTGACTGTTTATCACACAATTCTTACTGTTTTTCTCACAGTTCTGAGAACTGAAAGATATAAATGCAGAATTGTGAGATATAAGATTTGAATTGCAAGAATTTCTCACAATCTTGGGGAAAAAAAGATAAAAAGGCCCAGTTACCGTTTTTTTTTCATGGTAAAAAAAAAAAAAAGAATTACAAGAAGTAAACTCAGAATACTGAGAAGAATAATGAAGTTGTGAGAAAGACAGACTTCTGAGTTTATATAAAAGTATATCTACTTTTATTAAAGAAAAAGTCAGTATAGTGAGATAAAAAGTTGAAATGCATATCAAAGAAAGTCAGAATTGTGCGATATGAACTCAGAATTGTGAAAACAGGTCAGAGCTGTGAAATAAAAAATTTCAATTACATTTTTATATTTTTATTCCATGGTGAAAAAAAAAATGATTTGTGAGAACTTAAAATTCTGTGAGCAAATCAGAATTGCTATTTCATATCAAAAAAGTCAGAACTATGCGATATAAACTCAGAATTGTGAAGTTTAGAACCGTGAAATAAAAAGTTTTAATTAAAAAAAATGTTATGTTTTATTGCATGGCAGCAACTGGCTTCAATACTTCCATTTCAACTGACAGACAACAAAACAAGTGAAAATAAAGTCCATAGATGCACACAGAAAAAAATGACAAAGCCATACAGTATCTAGACCAGAAGGATCACAAAGACATGAGGATGCATGATCTTAGCAACTACTTATAGCACCCTGGTAGAACATAATGCAAGATTATTGGTTCTATTCCAAGGAATCACAAACGATTACCAATTTATACCTAGAATGCAAATCACTTTGGATTAAAATGTCTGCTATATAAATAAATATCACCCACAGCATCATGCCGGTGAGTTTTACACCAGAATATTTCGAAATCTACTTAACATTATTGATTCTTCTACAATTTGAACCACCCAGAGCATGATATATCTGTTTCCATTTGTCTAAAGCCTCAGATGCACGACTCAATCCACTGTGTGTTTCTCCAGCTGTGAGCATGTGGCTTTGATTATTGGCCGCTCTGCCCAGGGGGAGCGACTGATTGAAACTCCAGACCCAGGCCTGGCAGAGCACTGTTTATTATATCGTCTGGCAATTATTTCACTCATGATTGCTAATTTCAGGAAATCAGATTTGTGTGAGGGAGAAAAAAGAAAAAAAAGGGACACATGTGCGTCTGAATGTATAATGCATATGTCATAGAAGGATATTGAGGATGGTTTCACAAAGGTTTACTCCACGCAGTTCATCCAATCAGATTTCAGTATTATACATTATATAGTACTTTTTCAGTAGCATTGCTTTCCGAAGTATTTTTTTCCTTATATTGATGACATTTTTTTTTAATGTTAGAACCATCACTAAATAAAAAATAAAACAAGCTAATTGCGACAATTCTGACTGTTTTCCCTTGCAATTTTGACTTCATAACTTGCAGATGTTAGTTTATGTCATTAAAGCCACGTTCACACCATAAACGATAACTATAAAGATAACAAAATTGGCGTCCACACTATCATCTGTTTATTCTTAGCGCGTCTGCCGCTTTAAATTCTCAAGCTCATTATAGCAGGATGGATTCTGATTGGCTGATTGAATCATTCATCAGCTGGAAAAAATAGTTCTGAAAGTGATTCCAACGATATCGTTCCTCTGTGCCTTTATCGTTATAGCTGTAGTGTGGACTCGGTTTACACCAAGCACGATAACGATAAAGATAACGATAAAGATAAAGGTAAAGTTGTAAAAATAGTTGTCAATATTACTGTATAGCAGAGTCCATACCACAACTATAACGATAAAGGAACAAAGGAACGATGTCATTGCGGAATCGTTTTCAGAATGATGATGAACGATACAAACATTGACAGCCAATCAGAATCCATCCTGATATAATGAGCTTGAGGATTTAAAGTGGCAGACGCGCATCAGCTTAGAATAAACAGACGATAGTGTGGACGCTACTATCGTTACTTTACAAGTTTATATCTCACAATTCTGACTTTTTATTCACCGAATTTTGAGACATAAACTCATTATTGCGAACTATAAAGTATAATTCCGAAAAAAAAACATATATTTTTACAATTGTGCGTTAATATCTTGCAATTCAACTTTATAACATGCATCTGTGCTAAATTCCAAATTTTGATCCAAAAAATTTGCAATAAAAAAACAAATTTGTGAGTTTATATCTCACAATTCATACTTTTTAACGTACATCTGTGTTAAATTCCAAATTTTGATAAATTAGCAATTTAAAAAAACACACACACACACACACACACACACAAAACAACACAATTGTGAATTTATATCTTAAATTCCAACTTTATAACATTCATCTGTGTTAAATTCCAAATTTTTATAAAAAATTCACAATTTTGAGAAAAAAAACACAATTGTGAGTTTATATCTCGCAATTCATACTTTTTAACGTACATCTGTGTTAAATTCCAAATTTTGATAAATTAGCAATTAAAAAAAAAAAAACACACACACACACGCACACACAAAAACACAATTGTGAGTTTATATCTTAAATTCCTACTTTATAACATTTATCTGTGTTAAATTCCAAATTTTGATAAATAAATTTGCAATTTTGAGAAGAAAAAAAAAAACTATTGTGAGTTTATATCTCGCAATTCTGACTTAATTTCTCAACAATTCAACTGTTTTTCAGAACTGGGAGTTTATTTTTCAGCATTGTGAGTTTAAATCTGTCAATTCTGCCTTTTTGTTCTCAGAAGTATTACCATAATTGAGCATATTTAGCATCATTTATGAGACAATTTCTGTTTTACATAATTTCCCTTCAGAATTATTGGTAGTGTAGTTATTCACCAGAAATTATACAATTATACAACATAATTAATTTATCTCTGGGAAAAATAAATGGGATTTTTACTTCCGGAGCCCAAGTTGAAATAGTCTTCATGCCTCATAAACGGTTTCTCAACGTCTAGAATGCATCTCCCCGCGTCTGTGAATCTTTGTTGGGCCATTTGGTGAGATGAAACCAGAGGTTTACCGCGGAGGCGTCTGGAAAGAGCAAATAAAATCAATCGGTCAGAGTTTTGTCAGCCTGATTTATTGCTCAACGGCCTCTATGAGTGAATGAATGGCCCAAAACATTGGCAGCGTGGATGAATTTCATTCTTGAGATTTCAGAGAGTATGATTTCTAACCAAGAGTTAGTAGAAATATTTAATATGTCTGCAGATTGTATGATATTGATCCTCTCCAGATGTACGGTGAGGGAAAGCGAACCCTCAGCAATCATAATTCAAAGCCTCTTGAGATGTTATGACAGAAATGCAATTAAACTTAAATCACTCCCTTTAATCAAACCAATCTTCATCCAAAAAAAAAAAAAAAAGTGTAGAGTGACATATCTGAAAACCTAATCAACTATCTGTAACATATAAATCATATTAACAGATATCAAACCATGCATTATTAAAAAAGAGCACTTGTTAGAATTGCTTATAAAAATCTTATGTTTATTTCCATATACATTTTTCTTTAATTAAATGTCAGTTTTACCTTTGGTTTTATTTAATATGCATGAAAGGGTTATCAGGCTACAGCTCTTATTGATATAATATAGCTCTTATTTATATGGGATCTGATGCATGTAAATAGTTTACAAAGTTTTAAGACTCCTTCTGACATTTTGGTTAATCTTTTGTCCAATCAGAATGGTATTTGCCTGAATTTACCATAGTAAGAGTCTCTATAATCTCGATTCGGACGATCAGGATTTGTGCATTATTCTGATCACGCAAGCCACTACGTAATGAAAAAAGAAGCGCGCGTCCGTGAGTGCTCGGTCCTGCCCCCAGAACGCGCCGCGGACACGCGCTCATTAAAGCGCTCTGACAGTCAGCCTCAACGCGACTTTCTGTCTGTGTTTCTCCTCTCAGAGACTTTAAAAGACTCTGTCTCGTCGCGTGTGGATACATGGATCTCTCTGTGATCGTGCTGTTGTCTTTGTGCGGGTTTCTGCGGGGCCAAGGTGAGTTTCACATCACATCACTGCTGCTCGTACAATGCATTCACCTAGAGCTTGCAGAAAAGCGGACTGTGAATGAAACACTGTTTTTGTGACATAATAACATATAAATCTGACATGACACACGCATCATGTCCTTCTGTCTCCATCTGCTTTGCATGTGTTGGCTTTTGTCGTTTACAAGTTTTTAAAAGCAATATAAGATGACAGAAAAGTGTAATATCACTTGGTACATTACAAAAAATACCAGGTATTGAATAAGTACTACATGATATCCGTACCATATAAACGTGTGATTCAGTGTGGTATAATATATTTATTACAAATAAAGTATTTCGCTAAACTTACAATAGAGGGTATGGTAAAGTGTAGTATACACATAGTACATAGTATAGTATAGTTAGTGTATAGTTAGTGGTAGTATAATACAATATATGTATATGTATATGCATAGTATAGTTGTATATACATAGTATAGTATAGTATAGTTAGTATATAGTTAGTAATAGTATAGTACAATATATGTATGTGTATATGTATATGCATAGTATAGTTGTATATACATAGTATAGTATAGTATAGTGAGTATATAGTCAGTAGTATAGTACAGTATATTTATGTGTTTATGTGTATGTATATATATTCATATGGATAGTATAGTTGTATATACTTGTAATGTATACTTCTATAGGTGGTTGTATTTATAGTAAATTTTATATTTACATATATATACTTTACAATACTATGGGATACTATACTACACTTTACCATACTAACAATAAAAAAATATATAATAATTAAATATGTAATGTATATCTTTTTTTAATAGTTTGTTATAGTATAGTATAGTATAGTATAGTATAGTATATTATAGTATAGTAGTTTGTTGTATTTATAGTTACTCATACATAAAAACATAAAAAATGTAAATAGTAAATAGTATATATTATATACTCATTACAATAAAATATCATTTATTATATACTATATTGTGTATATAGTAAATATTCCATTACTATTTACTATAATGTATTAAAAGTGTAATAACAATACATATATAATATATACATATACAGACAAAGATGTATTGATCTCAAAACTGATATTATATAGATTTATATATATATATATATATATATATATATATATATATATATATATATATATATATATATATATATATATATATATAAATGCATTTAAATATTAACACACACATTTATATATTTAAATGTTTATTCAAATAAACAAATATATGTGTATTTTTTTAACATCACGTCTTTGTATACTAAAACTTGAGTCTCTTGCTGGTTTCTTAATCAAAGGTTTGCTCTCACAAAACTATGATTTACCCCTGCAGAGGTGTTTTGTTCTGAGTCACAGATACAGTGTGGGAGAAGAGGGGGCGTGGATATTAGATGAGGGGGCGTGGTCTGGCTTGCAGTAGCCAATGAGGGCTTGCTATACAGGATGCAGCCCACAGCACATGGACATGCACAGGAGATGCTCTTTGCTGCCAGATAGTAAAGCTGTGTTCACCAGCCAGGGTTGACTAGTTATCGTAACTATACCAGGACTGCAACAGCGTCTGTGTCTGAACATTCACTCAGTTCTCCAGAGGTTCATTCCTCACACGTTCTTGCTTTCAAACGTCACCACACAAATGTGGTTTGTGGGTGGAGGTCATAATTCAGAACAAGAAACTGTGTTTAAACAGCGGCAACAGAACTGGACCAGTTTATTGAATTGCATCATGTGGCTGGTGTTTTCAGAGATGGGAAGGTCGAGCTGGCTTCGTGCTCTAATGCTGTTCTTAAGAGCATTTTATCTTAGTTTTATTGGGCTTTAAAAAGTTTCTATTACAGAAACAACTATTTTCATTATTTACTGTACCGCACAGCTATTATAAACCACCTGCAAATTATTCTGGGCAACTGTTTGATTTGATTTTATATCAATTTTGTAATCAAATTTTTTTTTTTATTTAATATATTTTTAATTTATTTATTATTACATTTTTTGTTTTTATTTATTTTATTTTTATTTTATATTAATTTATTATTTTTAAATTGTATTTATTTTTATTTTAACTTATTATTAAATTCTTTTTAATTATTAAATTATTTTAATATTATTTTTATTTAATACAATGTTGTATTTAACTTTATTTTATTTAACTCTAGTCCATATTTGTGTTTATGTGGAGAAATTGCTGCTTATAAAAGCCATTTGGCATTTCGATTAAGAGTCCAAAAGACTCATCTGCCAAAAATATTTAGCGTTTTGGCAGATGATGGAAACCGCAGGGAAATTAACGATCTGTTTGATCCAGTCGAGTCCACTTGCGTCAGCTGATGGTTGTTTGGAAATGTCGTTGGAGTAGTTTTTATGGCCTTTAATCTTTGGGAGAGAGTCAGACGTGTTTGACGGAGTTGACTAGCTGCCCATCAACAAATTACTTCATCTGCCAGACGATAAACATTATTCAGCATGAGTGGAAAAATGCTTGTGGAAAGAAAACAAACAAGGCAGATACAGTCCAGACAGGACAGATATTGATTTGATTTCATGGAAACTGAATAGAACAATGGCTACTTCAGAACGAAGATTAAAAACAAATAAATCAATAAATTAACACACAGAGCCTCATCAAGAGACAATCAGGAAAAGTGGGCGGGGCACATCATAATGCTTATCAGCTCCGCTCATGAATATTAATTATGTGATGCCCAGTAGTTCTTCCTGATTGGTTGAAGGACAGACTTTGGTAGATGGGAGAATAGAATAGAATGCAATAGAATAGAAATGTGTGTACATCATCGTATCTCCTCCTTAATGATGTACAGAATCCTTTGAAAGGGAAGAAGACCAAAAGGCCACAGGCAGGATTTGCTTCCCCACCGAGCATCCAGGAAGAGTCTTTATTTTTAGCCGCAGGGTTTGGGCCAGTAACTTTTTAAGGGGGTTTTCCATGTGCCATCCATCCCTAATTAAACAAAGGTCATGTCACCATCTGATGCAAACAGTTCAGACCTTATTAACATCCTCTTAGACTTTTAACATCTCACACGGCTATATATATATATATATATATAATATATATATATATATATAATATATATATATATATATATATATATATATATATATATATATGTATATATATATATATATAATTGAATATATTAATTGAATATTTAAATTGAATATATTAATTATTTTCTCATACCTCTTAATTATAAAAGTAATTATTATTATCATTTATAAAATATATTATAATGATAATATATTATGAAATATAAATACCTTATGTAAAAATAAAAAAATCTAGCTATTTCAAATATCTATTCATTTTTAAAGCTATTAATTATAAAATTAAATATTATAATATTTTATCATGTTTAATTTAAATATATAAATAAATATCTTATGCTAAAATCAAATAATCTGAGATAGCAAACCCATTAATAATATAATTAATATATGTAACAATTTTGAGATTTGACAATGTTTAATTAGAAAACAATTATGATTATAAACCTGATTCTCTAATTTAAATAAAATATCTGATTATAATATATCTATTTTTGAATATTTCAGATACTCAGAATCATTTCAGATTAATTTTGTTTCTAATATGCACGGGAAATCAGCTAGATAACCCCTTTATCATTGACAAAAAATATATTTTATATTTATATAAGAAATTTTTTAGTGCATTTCACAAATAATTACACAGAAACGGCAAGTAACACACTGATTGAACATGAAATTAAATAAGTAGAATAGTGTTTTTTGTACAACTATAATTGTGTATTTTTTTAAATAATGCAAAATCCAGTTTTTCATGGCTGTAAGAGATAATAATGGCTGGTAAATGTTCTTGAATTTAACCACCATTTTTCACTTGCCAATAAATAAGTTGTAACGGTAAAAGCACACGACGCAGGAATAATCCAAAAAAACAGAAATCAGCATCAGACAGGATGAGCCCCAGCAAATCTACCGCTGCGTGTGGGGCTTTAACAGAGAAATCAGTCAGCAAACAGTCACCTGAATTGCTTCAGACTTGGTCGTAAAATGTGGCCGCACCAGACTAGTTGTCTCATCTCTGGATCTATTTTACAGGCCTAGTTTGAGCTTTAAAGGGGTCATACGGGGCTTTTTTACAGATCGTTATTTTGTGTTTTTGGTGTGACAGAATATGTTGATATGCTTTAATGTTCAAAAAACATTAAATAAGGCTTGTATGCGTTTATAGTAGACAAGCAATGGACGGTTAAGCCCCTCTCTCTCTCTCTCTCTCTCTCCCTCACACACACACACACACACAAGATGCGCAAAACTCTGCATTTAAACAGTCAACAGCGAATACTTAACTAATAACAGAACATGTTAACAGTAGCTGATTCAGAAGCGCCAGATTGTCGTAGTAAAGTCAGAAGTACCTCCTCTTCTCGGTTCACGAAACGGTCGTTCATAAAATCTTATAAGTAATCTTAAAGATTCGTAAATGTATTTACTTTCAGAAGAACAGATAAAGTGCTTTTGTTTTCTCCTGGATACACACACATCTCCCTGATATGACTTCTTCAACACTAACTATGTTACTGAAACCACGCCTTCTTTCTTTGCTTCAACATTTGGGCGGCAGTACGCACATATTTCCACATGGTGATGTAGAGATGTGGGGGCGTGTCTAAACGAGGTGTTTTAGGGGGCGTGGCAGAGTCTTAACTTTGATAAAGATTATCTCTTTGGATTTGAGACTTTAGTCTTTGCAACTTTACAGATCTTCATTATGCACCAAAAGCTTGTGACACTCCACAGAGAAAGGAAAAATGCAAACCTCTAATCTGCATGTCTGTGTGTGTGGGGATCGTCTGGTTTGCGTAATGCTCTCTTCTGTTTTTGTTTTTCCTCCCAGAGACCACAGATCCCATCTCGCTGGATGACTGCTGTAAGGATGGCAAAGAAAGAGGCCAGGAGTCCCAGGACTGCACGAGTCTGCCTCTTATCTCCGAATCCACCACCTGCAGGTAAGACTGTGCGACATACATCATATGCCATAATATCATAATTGTTGTTTAAACAATGTGCAATTTGACATTATCGAGTATTATGCAAAAAACATTCAAAACATCCCTTCAGATGCACGCATACATTACATGATGAAGTCTAGACTAGTGTGCATTTACAGTATGTTCTTTCACTGCATGATACAGTCTATTAAAACACATTTAAAATGAACACAAAATCTAGACATAGGGGGCAGAAAATGCCTATATTTATACTATTTCATATAGTTAATGAATTTCACACTTGCCTGCCGTTTTTCTCCAAAAATGACCATGATTACAAATGTGATATTGATTTTTTAAAACATACTTAAGTTTTATACACCATTTTTCCTCTTTTTGCGCTATTTCGACAACAAAAGTAACTCCAAACACAGCCATAGCACTGTTTTACATCTCTGAGGAACATGACGGGGATTCGTTCCTGAATGAATCAACCGTTTAAATGATTCGGTTCAATCGCAATGAATCACTTATTACTGGCCATTTTAATTTCACATGTACAATTTATTAATATTTAAATGATTTCAAATATCTTTGTTTAACCTTTTACGTTTAATATATCAAAACATTATTTATTGCAAATTTGTAATTGCATGTTAGATGTATACATTTCCTGCATTAAACAGTGTGTAAATACATCTAAATGCCACTTCAGGTGCAGCTTCTGTGCTGATTTAATTTGATTGGTAACAGCCTAAATGTCTAAATGTCAACAAGTTGTCAAAACTGAATTGAAAAAGCAATGGTTTTACTCTCCTTAAAGGAATAGTTTACCCCAAAATGGAAATTTCCTGTACATTTACTCACCCTCAGGCCATACAAGATGTAGATGAGTTTGTTTCTTCTTCAGATATGGGGAAATTTAACATTGCATCACAAGCTCACCAATGCATGTGAATGGGTGCCGTCAGAATGAGAGTCCAAACAGTTGATAACATCACATCACAGTAATCCACAGCACTCCAGTCCTTCAGCTAATGTCTTGAGAAGAGAAAAGCTGTGTGTTTGTAAGAATCCAATTTAGCATTAAAACATTTTTAACTTCAAAACGTTGATCCATAATAACGCTTCCTCAAGTGAAAAAGTAAACTCATCTGAATCAGGAGAGAAATCTGCACAGATCAAGCACTGTTTACAAGTGAACACAGTCCAAAACAGCTTTAAACAAACATCTGGGTGGATTTTGATCCGAGAGACAACAGGAAACAGACTTTTTCACTGGAGGAAGTGTTAATATTGACAAGAAGCAATGTTTTGAAGTTAAAAATGTTTTAATGCTAAATTGGTTTCTTACAAACACACAGCTTTTTGCTTCACAAGATGTTAACTGATGGACTGGAGTGCTGTGGATTACTGTGATGTTTTTATCAGCTGTGTGAACTCTCATTCTGACGGCACCCATTCACTGCAATGTGATGCAATGCTACATTTCTCCATTTCTGATGAAGAAACAAACTCGTCTCGTGTGGCCTGAGGGCGAGTACATTCTCAGGAATTTTTGGGTGAAACATTCCTGTAAAAGTAAATACTTTAATTCACCACAACTTAGCTCCTGCCAGATGGATAAAAACCTGTGCATGCGTCCAATCCAACAGACGCAACTCTGGCTTCCCAAAAGTGCTTTTTAAAGTATTGCATCAGATGTTCTGTGCAGAGGCAAAGCATCATCGTCAGAAGTGGCCACTTTCATGATAAGATGAGCGTTCAGTGCCAGTCCAAGCCGATCGTGTTGCTCTGGCATCAGACGCGTCTGCAAGAAAAAGCTGACGATGGTTCTGGATCGCTTTGGTGGTGTTCGGGGGGTTGGGAGCGCGCAGAAACGGCGCACTTAGGCAAACGGGAATATTTCCAAATCCGGGAAATTCCACCGAGGTGAAACCCTAGTCAGACGGAGAAGAGAGAGTGACTCGAATAACAGGAAATCTGCAGATTATTTCAGACTCAGAAAAGAGGAAAAACAAGTGAAAGGAGAAATCGCAGAAGACTTCTCCCTTAAAAGGCTGTTCGGAGGTGAAAGGCGACCACAGACGAGGGTCCTGGCCTTTCCTGCGAGGAGGATTGTGAAAGAGGGTGAAGCAAGAGCGAACGAGACAAACAGCGATCGTCTTACCGTAAAAACTGTGCTCCATGCGTCAGCGCTGCGGTCCAAGCTGGAGCAGAACCAAACAGTGACGCTCACAGTCACAGAGCACCCCACTTCTGCTCTCCAACATCTGCCCTGTGCTTCACCAGGAATTCATTTAACAAAAGTGAATTCGATTGAATTTTGGGGTCTTGCACAATCTGAGTCATCTTTCTTGCTAATCAGAAGTCCTTTGGGCTGTTTACAGTGCTATAAATCCACTTCTGGTTACAAATCACATGATGAACATTTGTAGTTATTAATGTAATC
Source organism: Carassius auratus (assembly GCF_003368295.1). NCBI lineage: Eukaryota > Metazoa > Chordata > Actinopteri > Cypriniformes > Cyprinidae > Carassius > Carassius auratus. Next base: position 8,449 of record NW_020525173.1, on the reverse strand, counting down.
CATCAGATTACACAGTTTATTCTTTAGGTTAGAGTACACAACTGGTTCATCACATAGATCTGAATAGGTTTCATTTGCTCCATTATTATAACACATAAAACATTCTTTATAATAATTAAATTACATACAAATATTATTATATATAATATTATACATTATATATATAATTTATAATATATATAAATATATATATATATATATATATATATATACATACATATTATAAATTATATATATATATATATATATATATATAATTTAATAATACTAATTATTATTATTTATATGTTAGAATTATTCAAAAATTAATTTTATAAATGATAAAGAAAATATACTTGACTTTACTCAAACAAACCAGGTTTCGTGAGTTGATGGAAAGCTAATAATTAATATAGCATACATTTTTATTCAAACAAACAATCAAAAATAAAGCACAATAAACAACATCAATAAATCAATAAATTATGAATTATTTACTGCAATTGTGGGACTAATAATATAATCAAAAACTGTTCTAATTTGGTATTTAAAAATGTAAAATAATTATATATATATATATATATATATATATATATATATATATATATATATATATATATATATATATATATATATATATGATGAAAGAAAATGAGGTCAAAATTTCACAAGAAATTAATATAAAAACTGAAATGGCTATTTCTTTTGAAAACGTCCTCCAAAAACCCTATTTGAAAAACATAATTTTTATTACAGTGTATGATTATAAAATCTTATTACAAGTGCTTTCAGTACTAACTACTTAGTTTTGCAATCTGATTATGTAATCCAGATTAGATATAATCACTTAATAGCCAGCGCTGTGTATGTATTATTTAGCTGATAGTCCACCAGAAAACCCTTGTGTTGTGGGTCTGTCTCAAGGACACAACACACACACACTGTGCTCGATCTCTCTGACGGTTTGTCCTGACCTGACTGTGTGTGCTTGTCTCGCAGGATCGCTCAGGAACAGTGCTGTACTGCGATTCTTGAAGACAACATATGCACCAGCGGCATCAATTATGGCGAAGGACCAGGGCAGCTGTGACGCTCTCTTGTCCAGCAGCACGTGTGAAACCAAGACGGCGAAGGTGCTGGGATTCATTCAGTACATGCATATTAATGCTGCATGCATATGATATGTGCATGCTTTAGAAATGGACTCTATTCAGTTTTTAATATTATATTTATTATCATAATGTTATGCATTACATTGCATTCGTAATATATCATTATTATTAGTTTAAATACTATTTATATATGTAAATATTTAAATGTAATAACACACATAGTATATAATATATACAGTATTGACTATTTAAATAATAATAATAACAATAATAATAATAATAATAATAATAATAATAGTGTATATTAAACATTTTTGTTGTAATTTAATTTTTTATTATTATTGTAGATTAGTATTTTATTAAAATATTATGTAATCTCTATCTCTCTCTCTCTCTCTCTCTCTATATATATATATACATAAAAATATAGTAAATAATATAAGTAGCATATATATATTATTCATTGTTTAATAAAATAAATATATAATTTTTGTGTGTATATATATATATATATTTACGTTTATTATATTATTGTAATGTAATTTATTACATTATAAAAAAATAATATATCATTATTAGATTAAATATTATTTACATATGTAAATAATATTTTAATGTAATAATTCATAGAATATATAACATAAATAGTATTCGCTATTGAAAGAAAAATTATATAGTTTTTATAATTTTATATATATATTATACAAAATATTATTATCAGATTAAAATATTAACTCTCTCTCTCGCTCTATAATTGTAGTAAATAATTTAACAAATGTACATGAATTATGTATACATTATAATAATAATAATATATACATTGGTGATATTTTTTGATGCTTCAAAAGGTCAAATCCAGCCTTGAAAGCCGGCTGACTTTGCCCCTAATTAGACACTAACAGAGCCAAATTGTCTTCATCTTGAACAGTATATGTATCATTTTATCCTATAACAAACGTCTTTTTGTGTCTCTCTTCGACATAAATGGCATCTGTGTTTATATTTCACACCTAAGTCTCATATTTTGGGTGTGATCTGAGCGTTTGTGGCTGTTGTATGAGTGTTCGCTAGTCAGAGCTTGTACAAACACGTCTGTGTCAGACTCTCAGATCACAATGAGATGATAAACCTGGCGTTCATAGCTCATGTAAACTCTAGAGATGTTTCTCTCAGCACTGTTTACGCTGAGCAGGAGGGGACATGCCCACAGTACAGAGGTGCAGGCTGTTTCTGTGATAAATCCAGCTCTGATTATACACACACAGGCTCAGGATGAAGAATAGAGTGTGTGTTGGAGGTTTAATACACACCTGAGTGTGTTTGGACATCAGGATCCTCCAGGTGTCATTCAGCAGGACTGGAAGAGCGTTTAAGAGCACCTGTCAGATGCATGGTTTCCAGCGAGCCTGATTTATCTGAAACGGGTGTTAGATGATGTTAGGACAAGTTTAAGCTCTGTTTAAATCACCAGAGCTGTTTGTGTTTCCTCTAAAACTCCAGACGAGCGTCTTCAGTTCTCAAAAACCTCCTTTGTTCAGTTTATTCAAATCACTCATGGATAAAAGATCCACCGGATTATGACTTAAAGGATCATTCACACAAAAAGTGATTTTTCTTGAGATTTGGACTTCATTTTCAGTCTGTACTTTTGTTAAAAACTTCTGTATGTAGTGCAAAAGTAGTATGAACTAGCCTACTTTAAAAAAAATGCTTTTAATAGGATTTAATAGGATTTTAATAGGATTTTCATCCTGCTTTCTTGAACAAATTTGTAAACAATCTTAAATCAAGATCCGTTTACTTGATTAGCATTTATTACGTCTCGTTTTCCAAAGATGACATCAAAATTAAGAGCATTTGTGCATGAAACAAGAACAAACGCGGGCGAATTCACTTTATGTTGGCACATTTTTTTGAAAAAAATACAATTTAGCATCAGTTTGCTTCTCAAATGCTTTTCTGATGCTAACAGAGATCATCTAAACATCTGCTGTGTAGTATATTATTACATACAACTATAATAAATATATAATTCACTTCAAATAATTTAAAATCTCAAAAAATTAATTATATTTATTATAGTATATTTATATTTATAATTACTTATTAAATATTCAAATTATGTGATGCAAGGCTAAGAATCAGGCAAAAAAGAAGTGATCTTATGTTATATTTCAATATATTTCATTTATATTATATTATATTATATTATATTATATTATATTATATTATATTATTTAATATTATATTATATTATATTATATTATTTAATATTATATTATATTATATTATATTATATTATATTATATTATATTATATTATATTATATTATTTAATATTATATTATATTATATTATTTAATATTATTTAATATTATATTATATTATATTATATTATTTAATATTATATTATTTAATATTATATTATTTAATATTATATTATATTATATTATATTATATTATATTATATTATATTATATTATATTATATTATATTATATTCTGTTCTGTTCTGTTCTGTTCTGTTCTGTTATGTTCACACAGTTGATGACCTGCTCCTTTAATTAGCTTGTGTTTATAATATAAACGGATCTATTTTTCCACACTTGGCTCTTAATGTCAGAAAGATCTGCAGAAGTGAGTTATCATCGCTGACAGTCTTTATCTGTGTCTGGGAAGCGGGCCACGCTGCTTACGGTCAGGATCCGTCCTCTAGAGGAATATATTTTCAGTCTTCTCTCTCTCCAGCTTCGGTGTGTGTGGTAGGAAAGGATTGGCAGAAATCTTTCACATAGGTGTGAACTGTGTTTGGTGGACAGACTGCAGCAGTCCTCATCTGTGTCTGTAAACCGCAGTAAACGGCTTTGTCCTGACACTCAGTAAACTCCTTCACTGTCTGCGCCCTACATAGACAGCTGCCTTCTAATGCCGCGTTTCCACCGCAGGAACTTTACCCAGGAACTAGGGACTTTGGCCTGGTACCAGGAACTAAATAAAGTTCCGGGTAAAAAAATGCCCCTCAGAAAGTCCCTGCTGGCGAGGTGGTACTTTTCCAAAGTTCCGGAACTTTTGGGGGCGGGACTTGTGTGCCAAACATGCTGATTGGTTGAGTTCACACAGCATTTATTCAGATCAACTTTTTCAAAATATTACTGTTATTGTGTCATGAAATGTAATTTTAAAAGTATTTCAGCTGAGAATGTTGTTGTTTAAAACTCAAATCTGTGGTTTATTTATAAAGACAGCGCCTATTTAAAAATATTTTTGGCCGATCTCGGAGACAGTGATCATGTATCCGCCGAGAGCAGCCTCATCTCGGATAGATCTTCTGATGCGTGCCGCTGGCTCTGATGTGTCTTTAGTGGTTAAACATAAACTATAATTCAGCTGCGGGGTAAATCTAACAGGTTTTCTTTGGTCTGTATTCAATTTATTTATATGTTAAAATAAAAATTAAAAAGGCAAATTCATTGTAATGGCTGTATATACACATTTCCCTGAACTAAGTACATTTCTGCAGCTGTTTAAATGAAAACGAAAGGAGGCAGTGGTATTTGATATCCTATTTTGTTTTATTGTAAATATACAGAGAGGGAGATTGCAGTAGCCATGGTCAGCTGACTGATGTTAATCGAGTACGCTGCTGTTTGCAGAATTACCGGACTTGCGTCGTCGCAGACATCACACTCCCGAGTCGAATGCACAAAGTCTAAACTACCGAGGATGCACGTCTAAAATCAGCGTACTTTGTATTGAGAAACGCGCGCAGACCTACGTCACCAGACATTTGCCTAATCTTCCCGGTACTTTACACCGCGGTGGAAACACAGAAAGCTACAGGTCTGGGGGGAAAAAGTTCCTGGGAAAAAAAGTTCCTGGTACAAATGTTCCGGGTAATTTCGGTGGAAACGCGGCATAAGAAACAGAGCCTGATAAGTTACTGATATGAACAGTGGTGGTAAGTAACAGAGTGAAAATACTACTTTACTTAAGTATTTTTTTCGGGGATCTGTACTTTACTTGAGTATGTTTTTATTTGCATCTATTTCACTCTTACTCCACTTCTTTATTAAAGACAAAAAGTTACTTTTTACTCCGATAAATTTCCCCATGCTCGCTGCAAGTATTTATTACACTGATTTTACAAACCAATGAAAATGTTGGATTTCTTTTGAAAAAAAAGAACGTGCGACTTCACGAGTTCTTTGCCAACATACGCTCACGCAGCAGTTAGTTCGAGGTGGAAGATGACCGCTAAAATAGGTGATAGTGCAGCTCTTGCTGCCCGCAATGATCCCGAGATTCCCGACACCGACAGGGATCACCCATGGCCATATCTCAAGGATATGTTTGGATTCACTGAAGTCAAGGGAGATTCTTATTGGCTGAAATGTCTTCTTTGCCTGCCACGGGTGAATGAAATTTCAGGAGGGCATGCTCATCTCATCAGTAAAGACGCTCCTGTAATTAGAAGTATATCTCCAGCATGTGCGTTCGGTTCAGGGTTGCCAGGTTTTCACAACAAATCCTGACCAGTTGCTTCTCAAAACTAGTCCAAAACTAGCACAAACGCGTTTCCAGGAGGTTCCCCGATAAAAAATTGCTTCCCGGGGTTAAAATATACGTTTATTGGGAGGGTTGCCTTGGTAAAAAAGTCACATTTTAGGCGCTAAATATCAAGTTATTGGGATTGGGGTTTCTTCAACCGGCGGACATGAAAAACAACCACAGACTTGGCAACACTGGTTCAGGTGGAGCGGCAGTTACACAGAGCCATAGTCCACCGACAACTAACACACACTGTAAAAAATAAGTGTAATTTTAACTGTAAAATTTTGTAAAAACGCTACGGAAAAAAACTGATAATAGGTTAACAGTAAGTTCCCGTACTATATACAGGGAAAAACTGTAAAAGATCTAACAAAGCATTTAATGTAAATTTACAGTAAAATTCTGTTAATTATACAGCTTTTAGAAGTAAAAAAAGAACAAATCAATGTATAATTTACAGTCTAAAACTGTAAACTGATATTCCCAGAATTCCCTGCGTGACACTCCACGTTTGAAAGTATTTTGTTTAAATAATCATGTTTTTAAATAGTTCTTGTTATCAGTTATGTACATTTGAGCTTTATGTTACATCTTCTGTTGCTTAATGAAGTTTTTTTGCATTATTTAAGTATCACGTGTGTTACCATGATGGTGTTTTGTGTTTCCATAAATGTGCACCTTCTATATGTTAATATATACTTCTGCTTGTGGTGAAGCTACTTGTGATGAGCTTTGATACTTCATGTGGCTTTCTCTTATACAGTACCATCTTTATTATTATGGTGGTTGTCAGTATTTTCAAGGTACAAAACAGATTTAATTTTGTGTGTTGTTGAATTTACTGGTTTATATTCACATTTTCTTGTTTGTAAATTACAGCTTTATATTGTAAAATTAACAGTTTTTGACGTAAATGTGTTTACAGTTTTCTGTATTTTTACAAAATTACTCTGGCAACCACAGCTGCCAAAAAGTTTTTGTAAAAACAACAAGAAATTTTTTACAGTGCAAAATCAAAATTGAGAAAAAAATCGATTTTGTGTAGATTGTCAGTGAATTACGGCTCTGTGTAGTATATGCCAACCAGTGTTGACAAATCTGTGGTTGTTTTTCATGTCCGCAGGTCGAAGCGACAATACCAATAACGTGATATTTAGCCCCTAAAATGCAAATGACAGATTTTTCATTTTTGGGAGAACTAACTCTTTAAAGAGGTGGTTCTTCTCCATTGATATTCTGAAACAGTCTTACCTTATATCTTGCACATCTTCTGTTTGATATAGCTATGATGTTATGGAACATGTTTATTGAAAGTTCAATCCCTATACTGCGATAAGGTTCTTCATTGTCTCTTTTGATTGTAAATCTAACAAATTCTTAAGTATCTAATCTCATCATTTGTTCAATTAAAACACTGCATATCACTCCCAAAACAACTGATCTGCTTAATTATTGATATTTACAGTTAATCTGAATATTTTACTTACGGTACTTAAGTATGTTTTAAATCGGATACTTTTGTACTTTTACTCAAGTGAATGGAGGACTTTCTACTTTTACTGGAGTCATTTTTTATTTAGATACATCTACTTTTACTTGAGTATAACTTCTGAGTACTTTTACCACCCCTGGATATGAAACACTCTACATTGGTGGCAACATCGAGTGGAGTGAGAAAAATTTGGCTTTAAAATGTTGCTAAGCCTAAAATGAGTAGCCCACACACTTTGGTAAAAAAAATATAATAATAAATAAATAAATATATATATATCTATATATAGACTTAAAAATAATTGTAATAATTTTTACATATGTATATAAACTAAATAAAAATAATAATGATTGTTATATTATTACTAATTAAATAATTAATATTAATTATTTAAAAAATTGGTTAATCATCAGTTTAAAACATATTACACATAATAATAATAATATTATTATTAATAATATAATTTTTTTATGTTATATGTATAAAATGGCTATATCTATATATATATTTTGTAAAGGAGCATTTGATATCACATATATAAAATGACAGTCCTTTACTCTCTCTTGTGTGTAGTGTAGTCTCAGGCCGTGGAAGGATGCTGATGTGTGCATCAGTGCATGTGTGCAGGTGTTTCTGTGTTCCTCGTGTCTCTGATCTGGAGTCTGTCCTCTTTCCTCTGCAGACGTGCTGTGAGTGCTGTCTGCTCGGCCGGGCGGCCCAGGAGCGAGGTTTGTCATGTGAACCTCACCCTCGCCGTGTGGTAACCAGTGCGGTCTGGTGTCCCGCGCCTGCTGTGTGGACCGATCGCCCAACAGCGACGGGAAGCCTGCACCGGTGAGAACAAGCAAACATGGAGAACCCACAGTCGTGCATCCCTCAAACGCTCTGTTCTCGATATCCACAGATGCTTTTACAATAAAATTACAGCAGAACAGGGTTTTGCATGTAATCTTGAAGGTACAGTGGAAAAAGAGTCTGTTTAAGGATCAGGAGAGGAGAAAATTGACATTGAAACTTTAATTTCTGAACTTTATGGTGCAAAAAAACTGTAACGTTTACATAAGTAACACTACAGGTATATTCAGAGAGGAACACAATACTACATGAAATACAATGCTTGTAATTGCTCTCTAAAACAGCAAAAACAACCGACTTATAATACAAAAGCTTGAAGACAGAAGGAGATGCAAGACAGATATATATAATATATATATTATATATATATATATATATATGGAATAATTATATTTTGCATTATTAATTTTTTTTAGGCTACAAAATTATATATATATATATATATATATATATATATATATA
>NW_020525171.1:0-51112 GCF_003368295.1 Carassius auratus | reverse complement strand
AAACAGCCACACAGGCCTTTTAGCCTCTGAGTCCTGATCCCTGTTGACGGGCTGCTACTTTAGATCGGATGCGATACAGGCAGCTTGTCTGCGGCGGTTTAGAGCCCCAGCCCTCAGAGCTGAGGAGGTCATAGCAGGGCCATGTTGGTTTGCCGGGTGACACAGTTGCTGTCTAAGCAATGACGGAACATTTGCAACCATGCCGCACCAGCTATGATGGCCCCTGCATCCTTCTGTCAAGCGCTGTTGTCTTTGGTGTGAGCTCACTCAGGTTAACTGCTCACAGCGCTATCCAACTACTGCTGGCTGCCAGAAAACCAGACCGCTCAGATGGAGGTCCAGGAAGCTCATGCAGGGTCTTTTAATTCACTAATTGGGAAAAAGTCAAAAGCTTTGTGTTTTCTGACCTATTTACAGACTTGTGTTTCAGCAATATGCCCTGAGAGTTATGGGGCAAGAAATCGAACTGTGATTCTTCTTTCTAAATAAATATTTTAATAAGTTTTTTTTTTTTTTACTGGGATTGTTTTTTAGCCAAATAATTTGTGGAATTTTATTACAAATGACTATAAAATAAGAATAATTTAATATTTTATTATTACAAATGTAAAACAAATTCACTGAAAAATAAAACATTATTTTATTTATATGTTATTTACATATACAATTAATAATAATAATTTGACAAAACTAAATTGTAAATAGTAAATTAAACATAAATTGTTAAAATAATTGTGAATTGTCTTAATTTCTTGGTTTTCAAACATCAAACCATCAAGCTTTTTATTTTAGCGGAAAATTCCAAGGAGATTAGACATTAGCGATGATTCAGGTGCAGGTATTTTCCCACATGCATGTTATAAGCAACCCAAACTCAGAGCAGATGCAAAGATGAGTTTGTGTGGATCACAAGTTGCCACACTTCACACGCAGTGCAAATTCTTTATTAAATGCTTTTGCAATCTTGATAATCACACTCAGCCATGTTCGTCATTTTTGGAGGGGTTTTGTTTTGTTTTTTATTGTGCAGCCTTACATGAAGATGTGAGAGTTTACAGTTATTACTAAAAGTCTAAAGTCAGATGATTTCACAATATATTTTTTTTTATCAATCAATCTCATTTGATATTAGATATTTTAAAACATTCTTCAAAATATCTTCTTTTGTTTTGCACAGATGAAAGGCAAGTCAAAGAGGTTTGGAATGACATGAGGGTGAATCTTCATTTTGGGTAAACTTAAGATGAAGGCTAGAGTATTTAACATCGTCTGCTGAAGCGTTAACCCAGCGTTGACTCATATAGACCAGACCCTCATCACCTCCACAAGGACCAGGATAATTCTTCCTCTACGGGCCGCCGTCTGCTCCAGTGTTAAAACAGGCGTTATATTGTGCTGAAAAGAAAGCAGAGAGGGAGATATTTAAAGTGTAGTCATTGGGAAACCCAGGGATTTGACTCTGCAGAAGGAAAATAGACAATTATTACAAGCAGCCTTGCACACTAGTGGATTATCTATAAAACTTTCATGGCTGTCCCTCGGTGGCAGGCAACTGTAAAACTTCCTGAATGAGGGACTTGTTAATTTACTTGTTAAAGCAAATTAAACATTTATAAGCGCTTTTAGGTAAATGAGATCCTCTTTCATTGGCGCTCTAGTGGGATTCTCACTCTCTCTTTTTCAGCTCCTTGGAGGACAGGTAGCTGTGCTGAAACCACATTGTTCCGGGGTTTTATTACTCTCGAGCTCCACAGCTGCTGTAGTGCGTAACTAAGGAAGAACAGAAGCCAATAGCAACAGAATCCCAAGGGCTTCCACTGGAAGCGAAGGGTCAGTCGAGCTGTTCAAAGCAGGGGTTTAGATGAAAAGGGGTTTGTGGGGTTTGCGAACGGTGCCCGTTTAAAAGACCAGTGCGGCGGAGTCGGTCTTTGTGTTTTACTGCATCGGGTTGTGGGCCAAGCCTCTGGGAATTGTTCAATAGACTTGTAAAATTTTATCATAACAGCGCCAAGCCACTTTTCAGCAAGTGGGCTAAGGACATAATTGACTACATGTGCTAACGATAATCCTATAAAAGCTTCAAAAGCCATTTTAAGAGTCTAGTCAGGATTTCAAAGGATGCTAAACCCTGTTACTCAAGCTTTGTTTCAACCTCTGAGGAACCTCTTAATTTCTACCAAAACTGTACTGTTTAGTGCTTCCAGTGGGTCTTTTTTCTCGAATATGCTTAGCAAAACACACCATCTCCTTATACCATCAGACTTTTGATAACTTTGAATGGATGCTCATCTAAGCTCTCGCCTTAAGCTGCTCTGTTCTCCTTTTTAAAAGTACTTCCATCCCGATATAAACTGATATTGCTTTTACAAGCAAGCCGTTAATGCATGTCCGTATTATTTCAGATTGAGGCACCATTCTCCAGGAGTGCCATTGAAATCCACTGCTCCCACTTTCACATTTTAAGGGCCATTACAACTGTCTGTTATATGGAAACTTCTGAGCTATTGTGCTCAATGTCTTCGAGAGAGTCCCTATAAAACACATTTAGGCTTATGGACTGTTGTAGCAGCGCTCGTAATGGATGTGTAGCTTCGGTGCGGGCGCCAGGGTGAGATCGTAGTAAATTCAAATAAAAAGTCTTGTTGTATGGCAGAATTTGTTCGCAAAGCGCTGGTGTGAATTAATGTGCCTTTCTATCAGTATAATGCAGTCAAAATCTGTTATGCTTGACCTCCTCCTGCACAATGTTGGAAAACAAACTACCTTCGTTTTCTCACAGATGGACTCGCTAAGTGCAATGTGATTACAGCGCTATAAAATTGTGCTATCTATAAAACAACCATTGACGACTGACTTTCTTTTCGTGGGCGTTCACGAGAGCCGGGTTAACGCGTACAGGTCTCTTTGACCTTTTTATGGTGAAGGCAAATTGAAGGCTCTTTCCATTACTGCCTCACATCAAAGTCTTGGCAGCATAAATTAATTTTTAATAGCGTTGAGGCTTTTGTGCCAGGGAATCATGCTGACTGCTTATTGAAAACAGTTGTTAATTCTATACTTCAGTAAACTCAGACGGGGAGGGACGAATCAGCCCTAACAGGGAACAGATTGAGGCAAAACAAGAAGTTACTGTGTTGAAATTAATGGCAGATGCACTTACTGGTAGTTTAAATGTTTCATTAGATGCTAATGTCTTACTGTGTTTTTAATTGTTGAGGAATTAGTTGCTGGAATATGAAAACCATCTGTTTGTTATCTTCCTGGAGGGGGAATCTTTACTCAGGCTCTGCTCTCGGGGTTGTTAAAGGAGTTTATCCTTATGGTGCAACCTGGTGGAGCTGTCAGTCTTCATTAACGTCATTATGATTGCATAAGAAAGACTGCGAAAACCCACAGACGCCCGTCTGCGCACACACACACTCACTCATAAACAACGATTTTATGTACACACTCACATGCTCATACCTATGGGAGATGCTTGCTTTCCAAACAAAGATAATTTTTACAAGAAACTGCATTAAGTTTGTTATGACAGTTGATCTACCGAGCAGTGGTAGGTAATGATCATACGCCAAAACCGAGCAGAATAGAGCCAGAATGAGCATGGGAGCAATAAAAATGAATACAATAGATATCATACTTTACATGTCTAGACTTCAGACTAATTTTAGAGTTGGCAAGATAACCTATTAAACCTTAAAAGGGGAGTAATGGACGATGTGTGGACAGAGGTTTATAGACAGAACTGCTTGAGCTTCTGTTTTATTGACTGTGGGTGGAAACCCGATTGGCACTGAACTTTTTGATGTTGGTAATTTATCACGGCTACCCAAATTGCACTTTTTAGTTTAACGCCTCTATTAATCGAATCTCTTCAAAAATTACTCCGAGAGCTCATGAGAGGTGTCCCGCATGCCTGCAGGTAAAAGTACATGTTCATTTTTCAAAGGTTATTTAAGAGGCATGAAGTGGTATTGAAAGGGGGAAACTAATAACAAATCTACACATTGCTTTGTAATTTGTATTATCCTAGTAAAAGGTGTACCTGCTTAACTGGTTAAATGTAGATGTACTTTCTGAGTATAATAGCTTTGTTAATCGTTGATTTAATCTCAACTCAGAGTAAATAAATACGCACCTTTCTTACATCGACATTTGCATTATTAACTGCTTCCTGGTAGTATTTGTTTAGATATGCTGAAGAAGCAGAAGCTGTCATCCTGAGTACAAAACTTCATGCATCATGGCCTGCATCATGCAAAAATTCCTTTCACTTTTCTCAAGTTTATTTTTAATCTTCACCTAAATGTTGAACACTGCTGCAGGCTAAGAGAGCCATATAATGAATAATATTACTATAAATGCCCAGGATTTTAACGCCCAGTCTCTATATCAGCTTCTTGTCACTTGAACTAGCCAATACTGATCTAAAACTTGTTTATGTAAATGTTTATCAGGGGCTTTTAAGTAGTGTAAGCTTTCTGCCCAGAATCACTTATTGAAAATTAATACCAGCTGTTGCCAAGTTTGTGTTGAAATAAATGCTCGAAGTTGGTTAAATGAAAATCAAATAAACATGCACAAACATGCTCACTCTAAAATAAATGTTTTGAATAAATCTAATAGAAACAAACAGGCTTATACAAAATGCTATCCTTATTAGATCATGAGCTTAAAAGCTTAGAGAAATTAAATGAGATATTAAATACAGAATTATTTTTTTTTTACATTTATATTTAACCATGTGTATTTGATTAGATTATTATTCATTGTCCTTTTGTTATTTTATTTAACAATTTATTATTAACTTAGTTTATTTGTATGTGTGTTTCCGTATGTTTTTATTTATTTCTTTTTTCAGGAATGCTGGTAATATTATATCCTCTTTTATATGTTTCTATTGATCTTAAATTAGCAAAATACCAATTTAAATTGAGAATAAAGTGTGGAAAATATGAAAACATGTAGTACTTCTAATGCCATCACACTGAGATATTTGAAATTTGAATTATGAACCACTTTTTTAAATGAGCTTTAAATCTCATAGACTCCAAGGATGTTTTACAGGATTATCAGCCAAATTTGTTAAGTGCTGATCGACTGGATTATACCTGCACTTTACCGAGTCTCTCGTCTGAGATGCGTTATGCAGTCTAAATGAAGGCAGAACAGTCTTTGACCTTGACTGGATGATACACTTCCCTTGAGGTGAAGTTTAGATGAAGTTAATGAGGCAGCTAATTGAAAATGAGATGTAGATGTATATAAGAAATGTAGTCATTCAGTGCATTGCTTCTCAACAACGTACATAAAAAATGCACCTAGATGACCTGTCTAACTTCAGACTCTACAGTTCCTTGTCCTCCTTTTTGTCATTGCCAGCTCTCACTCGCTCTCTAACTGAGCAGTGCGGGCCTCTTATCACATTGGTAGAAGCAAGCGTCACTGCCTGGAGTCACTGAGCTCTCCCTCTGAGAGAGATCCTTTCACATAGCTAATGGCTACAGAAAAGGAACAGTTTCATTTTAATTATGTGCTTTACTCAAGGGCCTTCTTCCCCGCAGTCCCTTATCCCTCCTTTAACAACCCACAGCCTGCACCAGTGAAAAGAGATATTCTCCAACCCTCATCTTATTTTCCTCTGCCGTCCCGCTGCTTTTGTCAGGCACTATTGCAAAGGATCTGTTTTTATTTTCCTACGTGATGGGGAAGCATGAAAGAGCGAGTGAGGCAGAGAAAGAGAGAATGTCTGGGAGGGAAAGATAGGAAAAGAAATGAGCGGGCCGATCTATCGCTGTATCTCTGTAAACACCCCCCCAGTGCGCCGTGACCTACTCTGCTTTTTCCTTTAAGTGACACTGCAGTCATTTACTACTCATCTCAACTCATAAAACAGGCTTTTTATGTGCGGAGAGGTGAAGGCGGCGGGTTTTGGCAGGGCGAGGGGTACGGAAACAACCGTCTGAATGGCGAAGCTTCAGAAGCCGTAAATCGCAGACCTTGACAACTGTTGCTGGGTCCCAGGAGTATGGCATTGTTCTCCAGACTTTAGTGGGGCTCAGATGTTCTGCTCTTGTTCTTTATGATTTCTAGTCTGCCAAAGCACACCTGCTTTGAATCTCTGGTTCTTGCATGGGGAGAGTGGCTTACTGAATGGAAAATGGCTTTTGATGTGGTTCGGTTGTGTTTTATTTCTCATTGTCTTAAGACTGAAATGAAGTCAGGCTTCAGAGGCTGAAATCACATGGATGTAAGTGGGCAGAGCCAAACAGGTTGATGATGACACAGAAAAGGCATTTCTTTGTGATGCATCTATTAACAAAGCTTTATTTAGTTATTTATTTATTGTTTGCTTGCTTGATTTTTATTTTTTCGCTTTTTATTTTGTAGAACAGTGGAGGGAAATCCATTTCTTAAGAACATAGCAGTTACTTATATGTCAGGAGCTGCACATTACTCTCTGTGCAAAGCTCTCTTATATTTATTAAAACTGTGAGTCATGAAAATGACATTATATAGGAGCTTTATACAGTGTGTGGTATTGTAAAGACTGTAAGTCTTTCCTCTACAGCATCATTTTCATCAATTCAATATGGCGTCTAACCTGACTAAAGTCTGTTGCTGCTGTAAATCAAGCTTTGCCATCATAGGAATCAATTGCATTGTAAAATATATTACAATACATTTACAACAATATTACTGTTTTTCTGTATTTTTGATAAAGAAAGAAAGTGCAGCTTTGGTGAGCATAACAGACTCAACTTTTGAACAGTAGTGTCATCCAGGAGCTGCCTATAACTGAGCCGTTTCCATCGGTTTTGTGTTCTGGGACCTATCCAAATATAATCTATTTAGTTACAAGGCTCTTAAAAGAGAGTATTCTAAGTATTCTGATCCTGGGAGCATCAGTATTGTCTCTTCTCTGGCCAGTATGTTTTATCGTCATTTAGTGCCTTTCTCTTCTTGCTGGATCTAACTGTAAATTTTTTGCTGTCTTTGTGTTTTCCAGCTGAAGCCAGGCCAGAACAACTGTAAAGAGAGCGATAGCGAGAGCGTGAGTGGAGAATCCAAACCCTCCATCCGGAGCAGCTCCAGAGATAGACTGACAGACGTGAGTCCAATCAAACCTGTGCATCATTCGCCATACTTAAAAAAAAAAAAAAAAAAAACTACATTTACATTTTTTACAACTCAATTTTTCTATAATTCTCACAGAGGATTTTTTGGAAATATGTTTTCCATGCTTGGAAGAGTCATGTAATTTCTATTATATATATTATATATGTGTGTGTGTGTGTGTGTGTGTGTGTGTGTGTGTGACCCTGGACCACAAAACAAGTCTTAATTTGCTGGGATATATTCTTAGCAATAGCCAAAAAAACATTGTATGGGTCAAAATTATACATTTTTCATTTATGCCAAAAATCATTAGGATATTACTGTGAGTAGAGATCATGTTCCATGGTGATATTTTTTTAATTTCCTACTGTAAATATATAAAAACTTTATTTTTTTATTAGTAATATGCATTGCAAGAAATAATTTGGACAGTTTTAAAGGCGATTTTCTCAGTATTTTGAATTTTGTGCACCATCAGATTCCTGATTTTCAATAGTTGTATTTCGACCAAATATTGTCCGATCCTAATAAACCATACATCAATGGAAAGCTTATTTATTCGGCTTTCAGATGATGTATAAATCTAAATTTAGACAAATTTACACTTAAGACTGGTTTTATAATGGTCACAAATAATATGCAAAATGCTTCAGAACTGGCATTTAGTTTAGAAGTTCCCCATTGCTTTTGTTATTAGATACTGCTTGAATGTTTGAGCAACCAGAAAATATATTTTTTAACTCCTATTGTCCCCTACAATAACTGTCGTGACACCTGATCATTATCAGTCAGTTGGTGGCTTTTCTTCTCTGACTTGTTCTTAAGAGCAACCAGGTTCAATATTTAGACAGTGTTTTATAGGTTCTCTTATCCACTCCATTGGTCTAAACTGACAAGGCCCAGTGCCAACAGGAACAATAGGAGTGTTTTAAGAGCTGAGCTCTTCTTGAGCTCAGTGTGTGTGCTTGTGTTGTCAGGGTGTGAGGTAGAGGAGCGCGGAGGCTGTCTACACCCTCAGGCCTGCAGACTCTGGTATGTGTTTGTGCTCGGGTGGTGATAAGAACATCCTATTTACTCAGCTGGCAGCTTCAGTGGAGACTCAGGCTGAAGCGTGACTGTGCTTATACACCGTAGAAGTGGAGACGACAGGAAGTAACATGGTGAAAAATGTACCAGCGACCATGATTGGACATCAGTGATCTACTATAAAAACACATGGCACATATATAAAGCACTGGAATTCTAAATCTACTAGGTCAATATCAAAATGTGAAAGCAAGATGATTTGCCATTAGTGTGTTACATTTGTTCAAACTTTGCATTGTAATGTTGCATGTTGTATTTTTTTTCAGCCCTTGCATGACAATAATTATCGCCTTTTCAAAATTGTACTATCACATATTCTACACACAAACAGCCATATATAACCCTCTTGTAGTAGTATTCAACCATGTAAAGGCAGTCTATACAGTTTACATTGTACTGAAAGTTATGTTATCCTTGTTTATTGGTCCTTATACACAGGCTCATGTGGAAGCTCAGGCAGTCTGGTGCAGGCCCTGTTCAAACCTCAAGCCTTGGCTCCCGCAGTGGAGATGTGAGAGTGTGAGTGTGTGCCGGTGCTATCAGATATCGGGCGTAATTAGAGCTGTCAGCTGGAGGGCGAGGCGAGTCGTCGAACAGACATGGCAGAACGAGTTGAGCGCGACCGCTCCTGCGTGTAGCTATAGGATGCTTGGCCAGGCATGAAATGAAATAAGTAATTTGATGTTGACATCAGAAATTGAAATGATACCCCTCGTCAGGGAAGAGAGAGAAGCATTAGAGGGGGGCCCGGAGAAGGGAAGGGAGATAGGAAAAGAAGAACTGTAAGTGGAATAGGGGAAACAGATAAAGTTAGAGATTAAACAAAAGATCAAAGTTTTTATTGGACAGGTAAAAACAACCCACAAAGATACGCAGAATGTGTTGTGTGTGAAGATTAAAAAATGACATTTTTGGGTGAACTATACTTCAAGAGTCAAGTAAAAACCAAGTTAAAAATAGAATAATAAACAATTCATGTATTATTTAATGAATTAATAAGAACAGTATTATTTCTGTATTTTTTAATTATATTTTTGTATGTGTATTATCTTAATTCTAACTGAAATGTTAGCAATAGAATAAGATGAACACATTACTTTTTTTATTTTGACAATGGCTGTGAGGGATTAAATTATGGTCTATTCAACGTCATTCCTTTTTTATTAATTATTATTTAACTGACAAAAAAAATTGACAAATAGAACTAGTAGTACAAAGAAACTAGGATAGAAAATTACTTGGTAACTTAAACCTTCTTGTTCCTCCCAGCCTCATTTGCATTCTCATCAAACTAATGTGGCTATTTTTTTTTATTTTTTTTTGGTAAATCCATTTCTCTGTTACCGAATATTTTGAAACCCTTGAGTATTCTAAACAGGAAGTGCTGAAAGGTGCTGGAGATATTCTAAGGGTCACATACAAAGTAGAACACCCCAGTCCTGAGGGGGTGGCCACTAGCCACATAGTTCAGACCAACATAGAGGTACTAGATAACAGATATGGAGAGCAGAGCCTACATTTTGGCACAGGATTGCAGGTATTGTGCATACTTTCACTTGGAAATTCCCACAAACATTTACTTACTATAGGATGAAGTTCCATGAATCCACACATATAAACAGATGAAATCAGTAATTCTACATCATTCTGCTGGACTTTAATTTAAAAAACAGCATCAGTGATTAAATGCTACTCGCTCTCTCTCTCAATGTGACATGCAGATGGCTTTACATTGCTATACAAACACAGAATCAATGAAGATTCCTACTTTACCACGTTATATTCTGTATAAAGGATGCTCTACCAGTGCAAATTATTAGTTGGATAATAAAAAGTTTTTTAGTAAACACATCAAAATTACACAGGCAGCACACACTCACACTGATAGAAGATGATCACCCGCCTACACATCTTAAGGGTGTAAAATATTAATTCTACTGTAAGTTTGTCCGTCTAGCTGCATTTTGATGTCAAGATCATCAGAATAAGCGTTCAATTCCTTGAATAGTGAAAATTTGGCCTGTTGGTGAGATTTACTGAACAACACAAAATTTGATATGACTGGACTTTAGTTTGCGAGTTTTGTTTTTAATTGAATTCAATTACATTATAACTGTCACCTTGCTATAGAGACTTGCACGATCGCAGGACCCATCGCAGCACAGTGCGGCGCGGGACAACACTTGTGTACCATCAAATATTCATGATGGTACACCATTTCATAAAAGTGAAGCGAAACGAAGGGAAAGCTTGAATTGGGATTCTGAGGAGTAATTTTTGTTCTTGTTATAGACTGTTTGGAAGAGTGCTAATGATGTCTTCTCTCTCGTACTCCTTTCCGCTGCACTGATGAAAATAAATGAGAGAGACAGCACCTGGTGTTGATCTTCTCTTGACAGAGAGGAAGCTGGGGTCAAAAGAGGTCACACAGGACATCTTGCTCTCTTTCCCCCCTTTCTTTTCCTCTTTACCTCACCCTCTCTCCTCCCTCTCCTCTCTCCCCCTGTCCCCATGCACTGCCAACTCATTAAGCTACAAATGGTGCATCAACCTTGTTCTCGCCAGCGGTAACCCCAAACCTTGGATAAATTGGCAGGCTTGCTGTATTTGCTCCGAAGCCCCAGGTCCCCTTTCAGTCGTGTTTGAAGCCAGCATGGCGGCGCGGTTTCCCCAGGCAGGGTGGCTGGAGGCCAGGGCAAAGGGAAGAGGAGAAAAGGGGATGTGTGGAGGAGACAGGCGAATTAAACACACATGTGTTTAGTCTCTGCGGCAGGAGTGAAATGCCATCATTATCCAGCTGCCTATCAAATAAATTGGCAATTACAGAGCGCTGGATTCCAGTAAACAGCACATTAATGCTTTTCTTTTGGTGCACGTGTGTTTGCCGAGAGGGATGGGGGACGGACACATCGTGCCCCGTGAGCGTTTGGTGCCTTTGCCCACCCGTCACCATCTTGCTGATGAGAGACAAAGCAGAAGATGATAATGAGGTCAGTCCGAGCCAGCAACAAAACCAAACTAAAAGTCTTAAATATGACAGTTAATTTAACATCATCATCACTGCAGTGTCCCTCCTACAGAGGGACCTTCTTAAAGCAGCTCTTTATCTCTCATTACTGCCTGTTAATCTGACACAGAGAGGCACAGACAGACAGTAAAAAGAGACTGAGAGAAACTGATGACATTATCTGCACTATGGTCGCCATAGTGACAGTTCTCTGGGATTTCTGGGTAACATTTTATTGCTCATTCATCATTCAGTGTGGTCTTAACGGAGACAGGGCAATGAAATATTTACATTGAGGGTCAGGTGGTACAGTAGTTTGACCTGTTAGTGGTATGTCTTCGTGGGGGTCGGGTGTGTAGCGTTAATAAAATGCTCTCAACATGCACACATATACATAAGAGAAATCTGCAGATTTTCAGAATGAATAGATCTGAATAGATCTGAATTCAGCATTCAGATATAGATTCAGAATTACCATCAAAGCAGTACTATTCATACTAGAGGAGTCAAACCTGATTTTGAGTGTGAACAGAATCAGAATGTAGTTTCAGAATTCAGTTAGGATAGAAGATGTAAATTCTTAATCATAATCTCAGCAGTGCCATTCATTATGGATTGAAAGATCTGATTTTAAGTCTGAAAGAACGAAAGAATTAGATTTAGATAAAGAATTCAGATCTCAATTCGGATTCAAAATCTCAGCTGTGCTGTGTGAGACGGATCTAATTTTGAGGTTGAAGAATCAAGAATGAAGAATTAAGGCGTAAACCAGGGGTGCCCAACCCTGCTCCTGGCAATCGACTGTCCTGCAAAGTTTAGCTCCAATCCCAATCAAACACACCTGAAGCAACTAATTAAGGTCTTCAGGCTCACTTAAAAATTAAAGGCAGGTGTGTTTGATTAGGGTTGGAGCCAAACTTTGCAGGAAAGTCGATCGCCAGGAGCAGGGTTGGGCACCCCTGGCGTAAACGAACACATTCAGAAATGTAGTTGCGTTAAGGAATTTAGATACAAATGTGAGACAGGCTTGATTTTGGATAACGAATAACGAATTCAGGTATACATTCAGATTCATATTGTCAGTGCTATTCATAATAAGTGAGACAGAGCTAATTTTGAGGTTGAAGAATCAAAAGTAGAATTCATATTCAGAATTCAACCTTCTTAAACCTTTTACAGAATACAAATTTGTCTATCCATGTGAGAATTAATAATAGTCACTTCAAACACATTGCAGCTAGTTTATTTATGATTGTGTTTCCAGTACTTCATCTAAATGTTCTCTAAATGCAGTGCTATGAAAAATCTTTTTTTTTCTTGGTCTCTTGGGAATTCGCTTTCAAACTCCCTGAATAGTTTGCAAGGATTTGTAGCCCTTTTACCATTCTGCAATAAACATTTGAATCCAGCGTTGTGGTTAGTGGCTGTAGATTATTAGTTCTGCCTGTGCTGGGAGATTTTTGTCATGTGGTAAAACAATCTCCACCCTGTAATTATGGCCACTGGAGCAGATTTCTATCATATAATATAGATTACGTTTTTAATGATTGCTGTTATTATTTGATTTCTTCAGGTTGTTGAAAGAGTTCGCAGTGTTTTGAGGAGAGGTCATGTTACTGCCGGAGCTTTTGACCTGCGGTAAGCTATAGCTCTTTCGTGGCTGAAGTCAAACAGATTACATTAAAGTCAAACTTTCCGCTCTCTGTTTATCACGGATCCTCAAACCTCACTGCTAATTTTGATTATTCATCTACACAGTTGTTATAATGAGGTCAGGGGCCCTTACATGCTGAGAAATGCCGACCAATTTGCTCCGATGCGGAAGTTGTAATTGCTCGCATCAATTATCTAGTAGTTATTTTGCCGTCTCCATTCGTCACTCCCATTCTCTCTCTCTCTCTCTCTCTCTCTCTCTCTCCTTCTCCCATTCACTCTAATTTGAGATGTTCCTTATTAGAGATGAGCATTTAGATGTAGCAGTGTGCACAGCACCTATAATTAGCTGATTATCATGGCAGGAATTAAAGTGTTTGAACAGGAGTTCGGAATTTATGTCTGTGTGTGTGGCAAAAAAAAAAAAAAAGCATTTTGCTTATACATTTGTGCCAGTGTGACCGCATTTGAGGTTGTTTCTGCCTGTCTGGATGACAGCATGTTTAGAACTGTCCAAGTGTGGAACGGGATACAGAGTTTGTCTGAAGAACAGGAGTGGTTATGATTGCTTTATAGCTTAACAGCACTGCTCTAAATCAGCTGTCAGTCACTCTGACCCGAAACACGGCTGGTGACAGCACCTCAATAAACCTGCAACTTGTCCCTCTCTGCTTTGCTGTTATGCCAAAACTGCACACACACACTTATCTACATGGATTGGACGTTTTTTTTTACCCTCATCGTTCACATTTTAGCACAACCAAGAGCTATGGGAATTATTTCAAAGAAAACATCAGATAAAAGTACATTCACATTAAAAACAGATATAGTTTTGTAAACATTTTAAAGTCATCCATATTAGGTGACTATATTAAGGACAGGAAATATGTACAGGATTTAGCGTATCAGGCCCGAACCAAACAAATTGAAGATTCGATCAGGAGCATGGTTGAAACATGAGGAGCCGAATTCCTCAGAAAGGCAACAGGATGTTGTAAATCAATTCCTAGCTCCACAAGTCAGAAGCTGGGGGACTTCCGGGTTGATGATGGAGTAAGAACGTGGATTTTGTAGCTCCGCTAATTTTCATTTAAATTTCATTAAAACAAGGCATCATAAAGCTTGTAAGTGCTCTCCAATCATTTATAGAGTTGCATACGCTTAACATAAATTGCAATTTACGTATTTATAAATGCCGTCGAAGAAACCAGGAAAGAAAGATGTCGCTGAGGGAGAAAGTTCGGCCGAGACCGCGGGCTCGCTGGAAGAGGCCAGCACAGCGGCAAGTAACGACCCGGTACTGCTTGCAATTGAATCTCTCCGAGTGGAGCTGGGCAAGGTTAAAACTGATATTAAAGAAAGTTTGAAAGGAGAAATGGCGATGCTGGAAAAGAAAATTGACGCGAAGTTTGATGCAATTCAGCTAACCATAAACGACCATCGTTCAACTCTCGAGCATCTTGAACAAAATGCCACGGCCTCAACAGAAGCGGTTACGAAATTACAAGCTCAAGTTAAAAGTCTGTCCGAGCAGGTGTCAGAATTAACGGAAAAATGCATCGATCTGGAAGGCCGTTCCAAGAGGCAAAATATAAGAATCGCGGGAATCCGAGAAGGAATGGAAAACGGTCAAGGTGCTAGAGAGTTTGTGGCTAAACTGCTCATGGAGGTGCTTGGATTGGACGAGCTGCCTGTTCTGGATCGTGCGCACCGAGCTCTTCGTTCCCGGCCTGAGGACACTGACCCGCCGAGGCAAATCATTGCTCGGATACACCATGGCCATACCATGGAAAACATCATGCGCAAAGTGTCGTCACAGAGAAAGCTAACCTTTAACGGTCGCTCCATTCAGATCTTCAGAGATTATCCTTCGACTGTGGTCAAACGTCGGGCAGCCTTTTCCAGAGTAAGACAAATCCTGCGGGATAAACCCGGTGTTAAGTTTGGCATTCTGTATCCAGCAAAGCTCCGGGTGACATACAGCGAGGGAGAGAAGCTTTTCACCGACGCGAACGATGCATGGAAATTTGCAATCGAACAGTTTGGCACAGATAAGTAAATGCCGGATTTATAATTCAGAGACGTCAAGCCTGTTGTTTTGTTTAAGTTTCTGTTATTTAGCGGACTCACTGTTGGACTTTTGGGAAGTCTCTGCAAAGTAAAATGCGGAGGTCGGCTTTTCTTTTCTATTTGTTTTTTATTATACCTTTTCATTGCCTTCTACTTTGTGGTAAGTTGTGCTGTACATTTGTTCCTGTAACAGCTGAACATGTTCTGTTATCAAACGTTTTGTTGGGTGGGTGGGTCAGTGCTAAAGGTTTCCATGGTAACATCTACCGGTGTGTAGGTAACTTGTCAGAACAGATTTTTATTTTCTGTAATAACAGTTCATGCTTAATAAGGTAAATGCAAAAGGGGTGTCTCTAAATTTCTCTACTTGGAATGTAAAAGGTCTGAATGAACCAGTTAAAAGGGGTAAAATATTGTCTCATCTAAAATCACTGTTTTCAGATATCATATTTCTACAAGAGACTCATTTAAATCGTACTGCCCAGGTTAGACTTAGATGCAAGTGGATTGGACAAATGTATCATTCCAGTTTCTCTTCTAAATCTAGAGGAACAGCTATCCTTATCCGTAAAGGAGTTCCATTTAAACATAATTTGACCATTTCAGATAAAGATGGGCGATATGTAATTGTTGTTGGAGAAGTATTTTCTGTGCCATTGACATTAGTCAATGTTTATGGACCAAATTATGATAACCCTGAGTTTTTCAAAAAAGTGTTTGATCTAATTCCAAACATTTCAGATACAAATCTCATAATCGGGGGTGATTTTAACTGTGTACTAGACCCGTACTTAGATAAATCCTACTCCACAAAAATAGTTAGTTCCAACTCCAGTAAATTTTTGAATTCATATATAACTAACTCAAATATGTTTGATGTGTGGAGAATTCTCTATCCAACGGCTAGGGAATACTCTTTTCATTCTCTAGCTCATAATCTATATACACGAATAGATTATTTCATTCTGGATGGTAAACTCATGCCTCAGGTTTGTACTGCTAAATATCATAATATTATTATATCCGATCACAGTCCGGTGACCTTTTCTATTAAAATAGATAATATGGAGAAACCACAAAGAAATTGGAGGCTTAACTCTCATTTACTTACAAACAGAGTGTTTATTAATCACTTAAAACAAGACATAAAAACCTTTTTTGAAATTAACGACAAGCCCGACATTTCTATGGGAGTGTTATGGGACACATTTAAAGCATACATCAGGGGTTGTATTATATCTTATCAAGCATTTCAGAGAAAGAGAAATAGGGCTGAATTAGAGGCATTGGAAATTCAAATTCACGAATTAGATATGGAAAATGCTAAACATCCATGTATTGAAAAATATAAAAAAATTTGTGCATTTAAATATAAATTGAATCAAATTCTCTGTTCTAAAATTTCTAAATCCTTTCAGTATGTAAAACAAAAATACTTTGAATTTGGTGATAAACCTCAAAAACTGTTAGCTCGACAACTTCGTAAATTAGCATCTGAACGAACAATATACAAAATTAAATCAGACACAGGAGAATTTCTTACTGCCTCTAAGGATATAAATAGTAGGTTTCAATCATTTTATGAAGCACTGTATTCATCGAAAGGAACTATAGATCCTACAGTTATTGCTCAGTTTCTAGACCAACAAAATCTACCCTCATTAAATCAAGAGCAAATGGAGGGGTTAGGTGCCGAAATTACTATTGAAGAAATATCAGGTACGATAAAATCTCTTAAAGGATGTAAAACACCCGGTCCAGATGGATTTTGTAATGAATTTTATAAAGCCTGCAGTGAATTACTTTTGCCTTATTTATATAGGGTTTATAAACAGGCATTTATAGACCAGTCTCTGCCGTCCTCACTAAACGAGGCAATTATTACTGTAGTGCCAAAAAAAGGAAGGAACCCAGAGGAACTGGGTTCTTATAGACCTATTTCACTCTTAAACACAGATCAAAAAATTCTAGCAAAAACTTTAGCATGCAGACTAAACACAGTAATTAGAAATTTGGTTCATCCAGATCAAAAGGGCTTCATACCAAAACGTAACTCTTCCTCTAATCTTAGGCGTCTTTTTAACATTATTTATTCTACAAGAGGCTTGCAGCAAGATCTAGCCATTTTGTCATTGGATGCAGAGAAGGCATTCGATCAAATTGAATGGCCTTACCTATTTGCCGTATTGAAGAAATTTAATCTCGGATATAATTTCATTTCATGGATTAAATTGTTGTACTCTAGTCCGTGTGCAAGAATTCTCACAAATCAAACAATGTCTTCTCGTTTTGAATTACACAGAGGTACAAGACAGGGATGTTCACTGTCACCACTTTTGTTTGCATTAGCGATTGAGCCTTTAGCTGAGGCTATTAGAACACATACTGGAATTAAAGGCTATAAAACCAGAAGTACTGATAATAAAGTGGCGTTATACGCAGATGATGTAATTTTATTTATTCCGGAGCCCAATAGCAGCATTCCAAATATCCTTAATCTGATAAATTACTATGGTACATTTGCAGGATATAAAATTAATTGGGACAAGAGTGTGTTGATGCCAGTTACTATCAAAGATTCTTCTTGGCTTCAGCATTTACCCTTTAAAATTTCTTTAGAACAGTTTACATATCTAGGAATTCAGGTGACAAAAAAGTTTTCCAGCTTATTTGAGGCCAATTTTCAACCCCTGTTATCTAAACTTAAATCCATGATCAATTTCTGGAGAACACTTCCTATTTCTCTTGTGGGTAGGGTAAACGCAATTAAGATGATATTTCTCCCACAATTTTTGTATATAGTGCAGAACATTCCTGTATTTCTGCCCAAATCATTTTTCAAAAAACTGGACACTATCCTGGTTCCCTTTGTCTGGAACTATAAAGCCCATAGGATTTCTAAGCACCACTTGTGTAAACCCAAAATACAGGGAGGGCTTGCCCTAGCTAATTTTCTTTATTATTATTGGGCTGCAAACCTGAGGGCCTTGACGTCATGGATAGATTTTACTCCAGTGGAGGAGAACTGGTTGTTGTTGGAACAGGAGGAATGTCTCCCATATTCTATTAATGCAATACTTTTATCACCCAAAGGTATAGCTAGTTCACTTTATAATCATAACCCGGTCATTCATAACTCTGTTCGTATTTGGAAACAGTTAAAGACACATTTTAAGTTCACCCAAATGTCATTTTTACTCGCTATCTCAGCCAACCCCTCTTTTTGCCCTTCAATGTTAGATAGAGCATTTGAGTTTTGGAAAAATGTAGGGTTAAGAAACATAGGGGACTTATATATAAATGGAAAATTTGCTTCCTTTCAGCAGCTGTGTGAGAAATACAGTATTCCTTCTAATCACTTCTTTAGGTACCTTCAAATAAGAGACTTTGTGAAGTGTAATATTGCTAATTATGTAACCGCGACACCCATGTACCTGGACACATTTCTGGAAAGATGTCTAAGAGATGGAAGTAACATCTCCCTGCTATATAAGGGCTTAGAACAGCTGAAGAGTCCATCTATGGAGAACATTAAATCTGCCTGGGAAGAAGAACTTGCAGTAGAAATTCCTAATGAAATCTGGGAACAAAGTCTTGAACTGGTCCATAGATGTTCCATTAATGCAAGACATTGTCTCATTCAGTTTAAAGTGCTTCATAGGCTTCATTACTTCAAGTGTAAACTCCATAAAATATTTCCAGAAGTGTCTCCACTGTGTGACAAATGTCAATTTTTAGATGCCAGCCTGTCTCATAGCTTTGTCTTGTGTCCAAAATTACAGAATTTCTGGAACAAAATATTCCAAGTTTTTTCAGATACAATGCACATTTCTATTGAACCAGATCCTATATTAATTATATTTGGAATTTCCGAAGAATTTTTGATACTTACACGGGTACAACAACAGTTTGTTTCATATGGGTTGATCTCTGCCAAAAAACTTATTATTTTGTTTTGGAAGAAAAAAGAGGTTCCAACTCTTAAATTGTGGCTGACAGAGTTGACGAGTACACTACATTTGGAAAGAATCAGGTACACCCTAATAGACAAGATTGTGTTATTTGAAAAAAAGTGGTCCCCTTTTATTGCCTTTTTAAATACTTGTGATTAATATGTTTATTATGCCTTCAGTACCTACTTTTACCACTGGATAGCACTTAAGGGTCTGTTTTTTTTTTGTTTGTCTTTGTTTTTTTTGGGTGGGATGGGGGGTGGATGTTTATTTGTTAAAATGTAAGTTGTATATGTTTGTATTTAAAAAAGTGTAATTACAAGTGACTATCTGTTAATATTTCTAATAATAAAAATATTTAAACCACAAGTCAGAAGCTTTAACATCAGAATTATTATAAACTTTAACATCAGATTTTTTGTTGTTGTTGTTATTCAATTTATATTGTGACCCCTATACCAATAAAGTTGTCTTAACTTTTGATTGCCTTTTTAATTCAGAGGTTTCAGAGTTCCAGATGTGAGTAAATCTTTGATAAATTATAATGTGAATTTCGCTTTGATACTAAATCTGAAGAAAAAAATATTTTAGAGTCTCATGGACGGTAAGGCATGTTTATAGTCCGTACATCTTCCTCAATTCATCCACTATTGGCAGGTGTGGAGTTGAACCTGAGATTGTTTTTGTGTGAATGTGTGACAGCATGTTTGTATTGGGCTGTCATAGTCTAACAGCTAACGGTCCATCATGGGCGATGAGGAGAGGGACAACATGTAGCCAGCACTTACCCATTAGGTCAGGAACCAATCAGAAGTTTCATAACCTCCAGAGAATTACGTCAACAGTGGCGAGTGTATGAACATTATTATTTTTTTCTCCATTGTCAAATGTTTATTTCACTTTATTTTATACTTTCATTATTATTACTTTTTTTTGTATAAATTTTTTTTATTTTTTATTTTGTATAAAATAAATTATTTATTTATTTATTTGGTTTAATTTGGATTGGTTTTTGGCTAGAGATTAGAGATTTAATAAAATGAAACGGAGTCTGACTTTAAACGTACAGAACATGACCTACAAGAACTCCATTGCTCTGTGTGCTTTTCTGTCAGTTTTCTGTCAGTTTTATAGAAGTCAGATTTTTATCTTCACTTTTAGCTTGAAATCTTGGTAATTTGACTTTATTAGTTTGATTTGGTTAACAGAGCGTCTGAACTAAAGCCATTTATCAGTGCCTTACCCTTGAATCCAGTCAAGCTCAGCATCATCCAGTCATTCACCAGCTAATCTTGTTCCATTTTCTACAATTTCCTCTCCTTTTACCCACAGACAAGGGGAAAAAAGACAAAAAGTGCTGGCAGGGACTAGATTGTATCTTTCTCTATGTCGTCTTTTCAGATCAGAGTGCATATTGTAATGTCATTGTCTTTTCCTCATTTTATTTATTTATTAATTTTTTCCATTAGAGATGGATAGCTTGGAGGAATCTCTCTCTTGCTGCCGTTCTCTCTCTGCCTCCCTTTAGTGGTAAGGTCAGTTCATCATAGAGAGTTGAATAAGTGAAGCCTGAGGGAATCTTAACAAAGGTCTTGTTCTGATTGGATAATGACAGCACGGGGCCCAAGGAGCAAGAGAAATTGCTAGTTGCCATAGCAATAAGAGAGCAATGTGGGCACCATATTCTGAATGTGAAAGAATGCAGCAGAGAAAGAAAATATTTTTGACTCAGAGCCTGTATAAGAAGCATGTCTGTGTTTTGGTTGTATGACATTTTGAGCTAACAGCATACGGGTGCAATGCATCGGCATCCCTCACCCTCTGTGGAGCAAATATCACTTGAGCAAAGTTGTCAAATGCATTGCTTTTACAGAAAATACCTTGACTATGAGCTAAAATAAACTCAACCTTGCCCAGCAGGATACAGGCATCAGTCGCTTTCATAAACACCAGCACAAGCTCACTTCTCCTGAGCCTACAAATCACCCTGACCTAGAGCCTCCGTGTGTGTGTTTTCAACTGAGCTGCCACGACCTTATTCCTCAAGCCTGTGTTGTAAATATACCAGACTTCTTTCTCTTCCTGCAATTTTTCCCCCTGCTTGTTTGACTTCCTCAGAGGCAACTCGTGTTTTCACTCCCTAATGATCCTTCCTTATGATGGATAGATACTGCCTTGCCCAGGCCAAGTAGTGCTTCCGTGTCTTCAGCAGACCCAGGTGCTGATGGAAAGCTGTGTGTGGTTCTCCAGGGATGAGAGAAGTTGGAAGAGAAGCTGGAAAGGCCTCATATTGTGAGGTTATAGGCTTGGTTACTCTCCATTTTTCTTCGCAGAGCATGGCCGAAACTATTCATTACTGCCAATCAAACCTCTTAATGTTGTGCTGGATTCGCTACATAGACTTTCAGCTTCTGCTGAACATATTATTACAAAAAATAAATCGATAAAACCAGTGTGACTCATGTCATGATTATACCACAGTTGAGTGATGTTGTTTGATGTATTGCGAGGTCCTAATAAATGTTATTTAAAAAGTTTTTACCAAGTAAAAAATAAAAAGAAGTGTTTTTATTAAACATTCATGTAGTGAATGTTTAGACATTGAAGACATTGGTGCTAGAAATGCCAAGGTAATGGGTTTGATTCCAAAGGGAATGTATATTTAAAGGGGTCATATGATGCGATTTCAAGTTTTCCTTTTATCTTTGGAGTGTTACAAGCTGTTCGTGCACAGATAAGATCCCTAAAGTTTCAAAGACTAAAGTCTCAAATCCAAAGAGATTTTCTTTATAAAATGTAAGACTCGACCACGCCTTCCTAAAACGCCTCGTTTAAACACGCCCCCACATGTCTACATCACTGTGTGGGAGGATTTGCGCAACACCTCCCAAATGTTCACACAAGGAAAGAAAGCGTAACTTTTATTCTCGCTGTAGTATTGTTGCTGCCACTGCCATTTCGTTGAGGCGCTGTGCGTTTCGGTGTTAAAGCGAAAATATTTTTTTTGGCCTTCCAGAAGAGGACACAACTAGAAATCAGTGGTTAAGTTGTATTTACAGCAATGGTCCTTGGGGAACTTGAGATAGTAGGCTACAATGCCGTCTACACACAAAGGCTGTTTCTATAAAGTGGGGCAGTTCCAACTTTACATCTCTTCACTGGTGTACACCAATTGGATATTGGAGTCTGAATGGCCATTATCTTTAGGAATTCCTGCTGTTCCGTCCTCCATAGGATTTCAATGTGTGAGTGTGTCTGCTGGGCTGCAGTGAGAATGTATATCACTTGGCTCTGAAATTGGCTTTTAACACACTGCAGGCATCACAGTTGCATTGTGCTCATTGAAGTTAAGTTAATGGACTGC
Organism: Carassius auratus; assembly: GCF_003368295.1. Lineage (NCBI taxonomy): Eukaryota > Metazoa > Chordata > Actinopteri > Cypriniformes > Cyprinidae > Carassius > Carassius auratus. The sequence continues at coordinate 28,860 of NW_020525171.1, read as the reverse complement.
GCTGTGTTTTTCAGTCACTCACTATAAAGAATAAAAGTCTTCATGACTTCATTCAAAGCACAGAACTATATAATCAAAGGAAATTAGTAATTAAAGACATTTTTAGTTTAGTAAAAAAAAATGATTTATAAGAAATCACTCAATTTTATTGCCTTCGTGATTTAGTGTAACAACCACGTTTTCCTCCTCATACTGTATGCAAAAGAAAAAAACAGGAGATGGAATGTAAATGTAAAGTAGTTACTGGCTTTAGATTTTCATCCAGCAGTCATTTTTATTGGCATGTCAAGCCACGCAGGTGGTTGGGGAAACATAAATTGTTGCTGGGTGTTCTGAATCCAGCCAGGGTTCCAGAACAATCTGTCACGGTTGTGTTGAGATTTATGCTTGAGTGGAAGAGGCTAAGTACACACAGTGTGTTAAAGAGTCCTGTAAAGAACAAGCTATTAAAACATCCACCCAGAACTGACTTCCGAACCCTGACCGGAGCCATAGGATCACAAGGCTGAGAACATTTTTGTGCATTTTTGTAGTTTGTAATATTTAAAATGCAATAAAATATAAATATATAAAATATTTAATTGTGTTTAAATGTAAGATTCAGCTCTCTCTTAAAAATAGGGTTAAATCTTTAATATTTCTTACTGAACATCATAAAATTTTTCACCTTTCTGTTTTTTTATTAAAATTTGAATCTTAGATTTTTGAAACACATGTCGCCATAGGCTAGTGTTTTGAAAAAAAAGCCACTTTTTCATAACATTGTGGAAGAAATATTATAATATATATGATATTATGATAGTCTTCAAATATTGTGTTGGACAATGAGGCGCCTTCAAAGTCAAAAAGTCAACCGTCATTGAGGCATTGTAGAGCGTTGACAGTAAGTTATGTGGAGAAGTGGGGGACGCTAGACTGAGCTATTTTGTGAGCCATATTCAAACTCATGTTGACCGTATTAGCAACGAGTGCAACGTCTCTGATAACCTGTTCTCACAGCTATAAAAAAAACCTTTTATCTGGTTGTTTTGCAATGCTTACAATCATGTCATTCTAGGCTTAACTTTGCTCAGGGTTGAGCTTATATTGTGCTTTGCATCAGCTCATGAGTGGCATGTGAAATACCTCTCTGACAGGCACTATTGTGCGCGGCTGTCTCTCTGCATCAGGGCTGTTTATATGTTTAGTCCCCGTCAAGGCCTCGCTGCGGCTGAGAGGATTTCTCTGTGTATCGCATCACTTCTGTATCAGAAGCCACTGCAATTTCCTCCAAAACCTCAAAGCAAAAGGCAGGAGAAACCAAGTAAATAAATGTGAAGGTATATGAATATAGGAACACAACCCCCTGAAATTATAGTTGCAGAAAGATTATTCCAGAGACATTGTTCCCCCTAGTCATAGACTTAACTCAAATGTAGAGAGAGAGTGAAATTGCTAGAAGAAAGGCAAACAGAAAAGGTGGGAGTTCATGAGGAGAGAAATAACATTTTCATTTGTTTCGGGCCCTGTGGGAGAGAGAGGCCTTGCCAGTAAATAGATGCCGATATGAGAAATGATTTTCTTTTCCCTGATGGTGGATGTGGTTTTAAGGCACACTTATCCATCTGCAATCTAGATGTCAAACCCCAGGAATCCAGAATAGCAACACAGCGGTGTGATCGTAATGACACACGAATCTAACCTCCCCACCCGTTTCTCGTCCCTCTCTCAGTCTCCCACCAGCTTGCCGCTCTTTCTCTCAGACTTGAGGTTTGTTCTTTGATGTCCGTTTGTTCTTTCCAGCTCAATCATGACATGTTGAAATTGGCCGGTCGAATCACCTTCTAGCGCTGCTGGTACTGTTGAGTTGAGCGTTCAACAGGAATGGAGAGAAAAATAGTTTTTTTTTGCCAGTTATTGTCACTGTGAGACAGATGGAGAAGCGAGAGTATAAAAATAAGTTAACAGTTTTATAGATATTTTTATCACTGTAATATTCTTGCCACTGCGTTTCTGAAGTATTTCTTCACTTCCCAGAACCCGGTGCACTGCGGGTCTCTTCGATTTTGCTTATTATTGTCCATTATACGGCTGGAAGTTAAAATACGCCACAAGAATGTTCACTCTAAGTGAGAGTTTATGTTTTTTGGAATTGACACAGTACAGTAAGTGTCTCCGGGCTTAAAAGCTTTTTTGCAAAAGGCACACAGGCTTATGGGGGAATTTGTATTTTTTTGAGAACAATTTTTCTTTGACGAGCCACAGACTTTCTTGACACTTTATCAAACCCATGACTGCATTCTGCAAAACTCCCTCCATTCTAGTTAGTCTGATCAAAAACAGCACTATGCACCAAACTCTGAGTCATCAAAGGATTTGTGAAGCTTTCATCTTCGGAGCATAGCTTATTGCTTTTCACCTGATACACTGCTTCATCTCAATTCTCTCAAAACATGCCACGCAGTCAAAATTATACCTTGCAGTATAGTTGTTTTTATTGTTCTGTTGCTGTATGTTTCCCAAAATTTGTTTTTCAGTAGAGCTGCATGCAAGAATTTTTTATGCTATATTTTGTTCAGATACTTGAAATATCTTTTTTGTGTGTGTTCGGCAGGAGAAATAAAGTCATACAGCTTTAGAATCACTAGAGGGTGAGTTAATGATGACAGAATTTTCATTTCTGAGTGAACTATACCTTGAACTAATGTTAACGAATTGAACTCTCGTGTAAAGTGTTAAAACAAACTTATTCAGTATTAAATGGAGAACTTCATTTCTCCTCAATCTCCAGAGCTGCCGGGGGCAGAACAAGAGAGGCTAGTGTTGTCATATTAGCATAACTCTTGCTGAATTCAGGACACATACTAGTACATTACTCTTACCTTTATAATACAGGAATAGTAATAGTAGGATGTTAGTATGCAGATCCAAAATCAGCATCTGTTTCGAAGCATTTTCTGTCATGTGATTAGTAGAAGCCAACTGCCAACATTATAATTTGAGTTTTAGTAATGTGTAGTTAACTGATATATTGCCAAGGCCAATCTATCAGCCGATATTTGGCCTTTTATATTATTGTTGGCATCAACCTAATGTTTTTACATTTGGCCAACAAGTATCAAAAGTGGGTCTTTTATTTTAACTCCCCCAAACACACAGGAGCTCCTATTCTCCATCTTCATTGGTTTTCTGTTTAAAACTTCTCTCTAATAAACTGTCTGTAATAATAAATTATTATTATATTAAGGGAAAATATTCCATTCTAAATAATATTCTTGATTTGTGAAAAATACTATAATAGGGTTACATAATCAGTTGCTATCTGAAGTATAAATCTATTTCATTTATAGATTGGCATAATGATATAGGCCATCAAAAAAAAAAAAAAAAAAAATATATATATATATATATATATATATATATTCCTTCCATATGTTTGAAAATTGGTAACTGTTAGCAACCCTGTATTACTGAGTTGATTCACGCCATACTTGGGTCTTTATTTATTTATTTATTTTACTGAAAACTGACAAAATTACCTCCATTCCTCCAAGAATAATCATCTGGGGAAGTGTGGACCATGTACTCAGACTTTGATGTTGTTTTTTAATGTCATGCAGTTTTAAATATTTATGTTGCACTGTATCCTGCAGACAGCCACTGTAGTCAGCATCACAGTTCAATAGATCATGCATTTGCAATTAAGGTCCTGGCTCAGGTTTTTTGTCTGGAGCAGTCGGGTACCCTTGTTCCCTTGCCTCAATGGTTTGGAGACTTGGCTCCAGGAGAAAGAGAAGTGGACAGCAGCCCAGATGGTGATGAGCTGGCTTGAGGGTGGGATTGGACCGAATTAACCCCCTGTAGTTGTGGCCATGGCCTAGCTACTAAGCCAGGTCAGGGATAGTGGAATTAGCCCTGGCCTAGCCATGGAGGTCCATCTGATTTCAGGCCTCATCCAATTACAGCCTTATCTCCTCAGCAAATGAGATCAATGCTGCAGACGCATGGAGACCGTCTGCCTAGGGGACGAGGTGTGATAATCACCTATAATACAGCTCAGGTACAAGGGCAGACCAGGTGCCTGCAGAACAAGCACAGTTTGTTTGAACCCTAGAGAAGGGAGAGTCTGGGCAGACATTGACTACACCTTGTCATTAGAGAGGTAAATGAATCAATTTTGATTAGCACTGAGATTATGCATCCCCTTTTGCTCTTTTATCGTGGTGCGTGTAGAATTATTGAACTTTATGGTCTCAAGTGCAGCTTCAAGAGCCCCAGGATACGGTGTATAACTGTGCATAACTTTCACCACATATCTGCATTGAATTTTGCGCTGCTTTTAAGTGATTTTAAAGGACACCACAGCAGGGACCATAATTGCTTTTATGCACTCTGTGCATTGAGGCGCTCAGAGCTTCATATGACAGACTTGAGATTAACCCTCAGTGCAGTTCAGTTAATTTTCTTGTCAATTAGGGAGAAAACAAATGTTTGATATTTCTAGACATAATTAGGAAAATAATTAACCTTTGGAGTTTTTTTTTTTTCAAATCGCTTTTCTTCTCTCTAAGTGTGTGATGAGACTTAAATGGAGGGCATGTAATGAACACAGCACATCTCATCATTTGAAACTGCATTCTTCTGTGCTCATTAAATTACATTGCTTTACACTCAACATGATTTTTGCTGTATCTATCTCTGAACAATTCGTGTTCTTGAATGTCACATGCATAATTGCAAGGGCTCTTCTCCACTGTTGATCTCATATGGAGCGATTGTGTAGCAATTTCATGACATGGAATTGTGAATCAATTTTGTGAAAGAGTTAGCAATTATACGGCCATTGTAAGATGGATTGGTTTACCAACACTTAGCTTGGTGTATTTGAGACTTTAAGTATAGGATGGTCTCCAATATGTAGTCAACAGGCAGCAAACAGCTCATAATCATTTTTGTGACGATAGGGTACAATTTAAAATAAATATGATAAAACAATTTTTTTTATCATAAGTTTAATAGGTTTTAAATTGTATTTTAAAGTAAAATTCAAAAATTTAATATGTATGTAATTTATAAATACACACACACACACACACACACATATATATTAGGGCCGGGACTTTAACGCATTAATTGAGATTAATTAATTACACAAAAAATAACGCGTTAACTAAGATTAATTAATTACAGAAAAAAAAATTCCCGCATTTTTAATAACTTATTTTTGCACCGCGGAACATTTCTCACTGGATGAGTTTCGGCGGACCGATAATACTGGAGCACCAACTAGCGTTCGCATATCACTGCAGCACATCGAGCCTCAAGTATCACCTCAACGCAAAACATATAGCAGCTAGCGTGGACTTTACACTTTATGTTGAACTATGTATTATTTTGTTGGTGCAACAGTTTATGTTAAACTCTTTATTGTTTTTGCCAAGGTTATTGAGAGTTGGACTTAGTATGTTATGGCCTCTGAAGCAACAGAGAGATGTTTTCTAATAGTCAGTGTTTCCAATGTTCTGAATGTAATTGACAGTATTGTGTTTTACTTAAAAAACACTTTACAGAAGGTTCCAGCACCTATAAGCTTCCCGAATTTCTGAAATGTACTATTTCTAAATTGTTTCTGAATATGCTATTGCTACACTTCATGGCAAAAATTGCACTGGTCTGCTAGACTTGGTTGAACAAAAATAAACAATATTTTGTTGCTTAAGCTTATGTATTCAGTCATTATTCAATGGTATACTATAAATCCATGTGAAAAAAAATTACTTCTCACTGTTCCCAGGTCAAATATTTATCTGCGATTAAAATGCAATTAATTTCGATTAATTAATTACAAAGCCTCTAATTAATTAGATTCATTTTTTTAATCGAGTCCCGGCCCTAATATATATATTTACCTAATATTGACATGTATATCTGTGTATATGTATGTATGATTTATATTATGTATTAATATAAATGTATATTACATATATTTCTTAAATTTATATATGTATGTGTGTGTATTTATATATAAATACAGTATACAGAGTATGCATACAAATATTATGTAAACTAAAAAATTTTTTGGATGTGTTTAATCGTGATTAATCTATTTGACAGTCCTAGTTTTAATATTTGTATTTTATGTTTTAAAAATCAATAATACTAATATTTCTATTTCAGCAGGCCTACCTTATACATACCCTCCATAACACAGAATTGTCTGTGAATCTGTTTTGTTGAAAGTGTTAGTAACAAGTATATCGCCATCGTGAGACAGATTTATTAAATACTTGGCTTTTGCTTTTAAATGGACCATGGTTTATTTGAGACTACAAAAAAATGATGGTCTTTACTATATAGTCAATGGCTGTTCCCAATCTCTGACTATAATGCCACCAGTCTGTCTCGCAACCATCTGGAATGGGGCGAGCTGTCTGCTGTATGGCTGACCAGGGAGCCATCTTCCTGGATTTATGTCTGCCCATTCTTACCAACTGCAGCATCCAGGATGCTGTTAGCCAAACATACGGGTTTTAGAGAGAGCCCTTCAACAACCGTGCATATATCTTTCTGTCTCTCATGCCTGGTTTAATAAAAAAAAACCTTGGATAGCTCAAGGCTGCATGGCATTGCAGGGTGTTGTGGCACCAGAAGAAACCTTTGCCCAAAACAGACTGAACTGAGATGGTTGAGCACCTTATCCATGAGTCTTGGATCTGTTTCTTCTCCTCAGTCATGAGATTGAGGGCAGTGAAGGTGAGGTTTGTATGGTGAGGTAAGGTGAGCGTGACATGGCCCGGCCTCCAAAGCACAAGGCTAGATTAGCTTCCAAGGGGCACAGCAGCAGTTAGTTTGGGAAAATATCACAGCCCATTAGCTGGAGCAGTGAAATGGAGTCAACTTCAGGGACTCTATTAGCTTCTGTTCGCTTACACAGATGCCGTCCCTCAGCTCTGCACTGCTATTCTGGAAGGACCGAGTGCACTGTTATAATTGGACTGGGGAAATCAAGCAGGTTTCAGTGGTCCTGGTGGGGCTTTCAGACAGAAAATGAGAACATGGTCTTTTGTATGCAGTTTTTTTTTTCTTGCCTGATTCCTAGTTTGCACCCACCCCTTGTTAGCATCACTTGGTGTTTTAACACTAAAGCATTCGGCTGTGTTTGGACTATGTTTTTGAAGTGTTTCCTGCTTTGTTTTTTTTTGTTTTTTTTTTTTTCAACTCCTGCTTTGAATTAAATTCACATTATTAGGGAATCCTACAAGCATGCAGGAGTTTAAATGCTGTGCAGTCTTTCTCAAGTATAAGTATTCTCTATGCACTGATTAAACCACGGCATGCTGCTCGTTAATAAACACGCAAGTCTCCCAGAGATACTCATGTGCTCTTCAAGGGCTTTAAAGATGTCTCCCGCCCCATTTGTTTTCTTTGTTACGGAGCATGGTAAAAAATCATCCCCCTTCATAACCCTTTCCTCCTTTCTTTGCCTCTCAAGTAAATGTCCTTGATGTCGAACTCTCTGACTTCAGTATTTTCATTTTTATTTTTTTTACGGTGGCTTGGACATACAGTAAGACAGGCCTCACTGATTCAGGTAATTGATGTGCAATTTTAGCTCTTCCAAAGGACGTTTTCATCATTCCCGTTGTAGTACAGGGGCGTTCGAGTCAGTACACCAAAACTGTTTAACACACTCCTTCTAAAATAAATATCACAAATCCTGTGTCATTCATCTAAAGACTATTTTTTCACTTTATTTTTCCTAGATGAAATTCAGGTTAATCTTACAGTTTTATACTTTTACAGTTAGTTAACGGTAACACACCCTTAGTTAGAAAATTGTTATTGGCATTGATCCAGGCATTTTATTAATATTATTGTGATTGTCCCATTAAAAATAATTATTAAACACTATCTTTTCGTCATTTTAAGTGGTCACTTTAACCCAGTATGTTGAATATTGCTTTTATTTTATTTATTGTAAAGGTTGTAAAGGTTGGATTGTCAATGGAGTGAAATTATTATTAGTTATAGGAATGAGTTTAAAAAAATCTGTTACAATCAGAAATAAACCAAAATATAATACTGAAAAATAATAGAAATATATAAATAAATAATATAAATACAATAATGAAAACTAAAACATAAACAAATACTACATATACATTCAAAAACAATCATTCAAATAATATATATTATTTAATTTAAATTTATGCATTTAGCAGACGCTTTTATCCAAAGCGACTTACAGTGCATTCAGGCTATACATTTTTACCTATCATATATATATATATATATATATATATATATATATATATATATATATATATATATATATATATATATATATATATATATATATATATATATATATATATATATATATATATATATATATATATATATATATATATATATAGTATCTCAGTGAGACTAAATTAACTCTGTGTTGCACATAAATGTTTAGGTGTAAATCAAGGTTTGTGGTTGAATAAAGGACTGCATGACTGGTATTCCTTTAAGGCTAAATTTGATAGATATTTGAACAAGAGAGCAAAGTTGAAATGCTGTTTCTGGCTTTGTGGAAGGTGTATTTCATATCTCTCAGTCCCAGAGCCCCCTGTGTCTACAGGAATGACAGCCCATGGCCTCAGAGCTGTGACATTTTGGATGCCCTGGGGAGCCCATCACAGAGAATATTATAAGGGCTATAAAAGAGACACATTTTCCCAGTCTTTTTCACTAACACCACTCAAACTTTGTCTTTCTGTCTTCCATCACTTCAGCCCTCTGCCCCAGTGCTCTGACCTGACCGTGGGGCTGGTGAAAGGCTTTTCGTGAAGTCGGGGCGAGACCAGTCCTCAGAATAGATGCAAGGGCCGCTTGCACTCTACGGCTTTTCTCCCAAGGTGTCCTGTGTCAGTACTGATGGTCGCTAGCATGCACACATACAGACCGACATTCTTAGTCTCCTCTTATGGTCACACACACACACACACAGACAAACATGTTGCCCTCTGGAACCTATCATCCTTCAGCCCAGCTCTAGATTTATCCTCTTTCTAAACCCGCTCTGACAGGTTTGTTATCTGTTCGCCCGGTCGACAGACCCATGAGAGTCGGAACGCCGGGAGTTGGAAGGCAGAGAAAAGCAGGGCAAGTAAATGTCAAGTGAACCGCCAAGGATGGATATTATAGCTTCTGGGTTCCAGAGAGAGTATCGCCTGTCTCTTCCCCCATCTCTTTTACAGGCGGCCCAGCTCTCTCTCGCTTCCTCATACGTTATGTCTCTCTGTCTCCATCGCTCTCTTGCTGGACTGTCTATTGATTTCTAGACAGAGTTATGTGGAGGTCTGAATTAGATAGTTCCCACAGAGCGATGTAATACAGCCTCTCCATCCCCACACCCCCCTGTCGTGAATTGAATCGAAACGAGCAGTGATTACCGGACTCCCTGTTTTGTAGAAGATCAGCTCTATTTAAACAGCAGGGGATTGTGTGTGTCTCTGTGTGTGGGTTCATGTCTGTATTCATGTTCATAAGCTCAGAGGCCATTCATGTTGAATGCATGCTGAAAACATGAGCACATAAGCATGAGCACAATTCTGTCTAAACATGTGCATCAACATTAAAGCACTTGACCAAACGTTGAAGAAAGATGGATGGATGGACACAAACCATATAAACAAATTTAATGGTATGTTTTTTTATTGTCAGAGCTCATTCTGAATTGTTTTAGGATGGTTTTAAAATTCAAGTGGCAAAAAGGATGTGGAATTGCAATTAGAATTTTTATGTAATGAAGAAGACTTGAAATGAAATTCAAGGAATGTATATAATTTGCTTTCAACTTCAAAAGACAAACTGTGAAGATAAATTTTTGAATGGTGGCTAGAAAAGTCTTAATTAAAAGTTTAAATGAAAATGAAAAAGCCTTAAAGGATTAGTTCACTTTCAAATTAAAGTGTCCTGATAATTTACTCTTCCCCATGTCATCCAAGATGTTCATGTCTGTATTTCTTCATTCGAAAGTAAATTAAGATTTTTTAGGAAAACATCCCAGGATTTTTGTCCATATAGTGGACTTCAACAGTTACCAAATGGTTGTAGTTTTAACAGTGGAGTTGGTTCCCATTGAAGTCCATTGTATGGAGAAAAATCCTGGACCATTTTCCACAAAAACCTTAATTTCTTTGCGACTGAAGACTGAAAGGTAAGAACATCTCAGATGACATGGGGGTGAGTAAATTATCAGTAAATTTTCATTCTGGAAGTTAACTAATCCATTAAAGTTGGCTGATGATAGACATACAGACAGACTCATAGACTGATAGAGAGACAGACAGACGAACACATAAACAGACAGACGGACACATAGACAGATAGACAGACAGGCAGACAGACAGGCTCATAGACAGACAGACTCATCGACCGATAGACAGACAGACAGACAGACAGACAGATGCAGACAGACAGACAGACTCATAGACAGATAGACAGACAGACAGACTCATAGACAGATAGACAGACAGACAGACAGACGGACTCATAGAGAGATAGACAGACAGACAGACAGACAGACGGACAGATAGACAGACGGACACATAGACAGACAGACAGACACATAGATAGACACACAGACAGACACATAGACAGACAGACTCATAGACAGATAGACAGACGGACAGACGGACACATAGACAGACAAACAGACAGACAGACTCATAGACAGATAGGCAGACAGACAGACAGACAGACAGACAGACAGAAAGACTCATAGACAGACGGACACATAGACAGACAGACAGACAGACTCATAGACAGATAGACAGATGGACACATAGACAGACAGACAGACAGACAGACAGAAAGACTCATAGATAGACGGACACATAGACAGACAGACAGACAGACGGACTCATAGACAGATAGACAGATGGACACATAGACAGACAGATAGACAGACAGACTCATAAACAGATAGACAGACGGACACATAGACAGACAGACAGACAGGCAGCCAGATAGATTGATAGATAGATAGATCCTGGATCAAATCTGCCACATCTTAACTTGCCCTGCACTAAGCTGTGAATTAGACAATAATAGGTGCAGCAGGGGGCCAGGTAGGTACCTTGGGATTTCTGCCAATGTTTTGCTTGAGCCTCTGGAGGTTTAATGCACTGTGGAGAGAGAAGCCGTGTGCACATTGTTGATGTGACAGGGTGCTTGATTGGATTACAAGCAGTTAAGCAAATTGATTGGATTGGAAGCTGAGCCTATTTATCCCTTCGGATTGAATTGGAGGTTAGGAGGCTCAATCCCAATTTGCCATGCATCAGGTGAGGTCTCCAGCGTCCCACGCAAATGTGCATCCAGTAGAAGCAATTAAAGGCTTTGCTCTGAGCCTGTAGATAAATCTAGTTCATTTACAGTGTCTATTGTAGAACAGCCTTCTGGCCGCCCCTATCTCGTCATTCTCGATTCCTCTTTTAACCCTTCAATGTGTCAGCAAGGTCTTTTTGTGATTTACAGTCAAATCACAGGCCCTTTTACCACCCGTCAGATAGCCGTAGCTCCTAGATAATTCAGACACCCCATCTCTGCAATGTCAGCAGGTCATTGTGATGGAGAGCTTCACACAGACACTTGTCGCACATTTATGTTGCCAATTAGAGAGAGAGTGCAGGGCCTGTTCTCTGCCTGCCCTGGATTATAAGCAGTTAGAGACATACACTTTCATCATTATTATTCACTGAAAAGGTCATTCTGTCCTGCCTGTTTGAAAGCGAAATGTTTTCAAAGACAAATTAATTCAAAACGCCCTGTTCACACAATTGGTGTTTAGCACATTTATTAAGGAGGTGGTTGTGTTTTGTGTATGAATGTGTTGCCAGCTTAACCATAAAGTGGTCACAAAAAATACTTGGACACTTTGGCCACAATGAAAAATGTAGAAATCCAAGTTGTATCCTGAGATCTGATCTAGATATTTATGATGATCCGACAAGTCCTTCAAGCTCAGTACTGTTGCGGCGACCTGGAAACAGATTTTGGTGCTCTCTGACAAACTGCATAGTGAACTACATTTGTTCTTCAGCCTTTGAGAGGAGTCAGTTCTACTCTTGGATAAGTGAACACCTCTTTCTTCCATCTGCATTTTTTGCCCAGGTAACAGGATCTTAATTTAGGAAGTCCTGATGGAGATCAAGAATAACAAGCGAGTGATATGTTACCAAGTATGGTAATGGTTAGAGAGTCAACTGATATCAGAAGGAGTCAAATGTTTATCAGTGAACAAAACCTTCGCTAATATTACTAATCAGATCTTGAAGTACCTATGGAAAAAAAGATGCATTACCAATTATCTGGATGGTTTTTGCATACATTACATACTTTTAGTGGAGAAACAAATGAGGGGGTGAGAGGTTAACATTTCCAATTAAAAATTACCCTCTAATTATTTTGCAATTCATTTGCAGTTCTGACTTTTTATTTATAAACAAACTTTATAGTGCTTTTGAAAGAAGCTTTTCAAAGTACATATTAAAAACAACCGTTACAGTCAACAGTCAAACTTAAAAAAAAAAAAAAAAGGACTTGTTTATTGAATATTCCATTGAATATTTCAATGTAATTTTTGCATTGTACATAATAATGTTGTAAGGCCTAAATTCACTGGTAGAATTTAAAATGGTTTGATCTTTTATTTATGTAAAATAGTTTATAGTTTCAACATTGGATGTATATTGGTTATAGGCCAATTAAAATAATAACCAGCTTGTTGTATCGGCTTTAAGTTTTAATATTGGTGCGGCTCTCAAAACAATTGATATACTGTATAAAATGAAGACAAATTAAGACAAACATTCTAAACAAAATGTGTTATTTTATGCAGTGCCATGAATGAAAGTCGTTATGAATGAAAGCATTAAAGAATATTTGCCTTCCTTCAAATTTATGAGATGGAAAATTCTGTCCCTCTCCCCTCTGTCCACACCAGGCCCCTCAGGGAGTCATTCTTAAGTGATCTTCTCTCCATAGACTCACCCTATAATCCGTGAAATAGTGCCTCTACAAGCCCTCCACTGAGGATGGAGAACATCCTTGCCCTTCACAAATCATATGCATTATTTTCACATTTAGGATCCCTTTTTCACTTAGATATGTATTTCTGAAAAATGGCATTTTTATCTCTGCCTATTTGAATTCTCCAGCCGCCACACATGAATCTGTTACCGTTTTCTTTTGCACCTCATTTTTCTCTCTGCCACTAAGCAGAGGTGGGTAGTAACGAGTTACATTTACTTCGTTACATTTACTTGAGTAATTTTTCGGGGTAACTAATACTTTTCGGAGTATATTTAAAGATGGGTACTTTATACTCTTACTTGAGTAATTTTTTGGGGAAAAATCTGTACTTTTACTTCGTTACTGTGGGGGACGCCCCTCTCGTTACTTTATCTTAATGCAATAAATGTTATAAATGCTTCAGTTAATTCCAAACGCGCCGTCTACTTTTCTCTGGGCAATGAGCGATGCCCATTCGCGAATGATTCATTCTTTTGAGTCAACTCTGTTCAAAGGCTTGATCAATCCAATTGGCAAATGAGTGAATTGGTTCATGAATCAGTTTGAATGATTTGTTCAGTTCCCTGCCGCACGCGCTGAGCTCTGAAGCGGTTCACTCAGAGTAACGTTTAAGATCATCAGCAGCGTTGAAAACGGGGCTATGGAACTGCACTGAATTGAAAGCAAATCTGCAAAGGCTATTATTTGCTTGTGATGGAGATCCTTGTTAGATGAACGCGTGTGCTGTCTACTGTTTAACAGGTAATAACTTGGGCTACATTCGATTACAGTACACGATACCACTGTGACATTAGTTTGTTGTACGTGTGTGGCTTATAACAGAGCGGAGTCAAGTTGAATGCAGCTTCCAAAAGACAAAAAATAGCCAATTAAGATTTTATTAATTTTAATACAATCACACCGGTGCGTGTACGTTCAGCGAGTCATATCATCAGCTGCTAAATTCAGATCCGTGGTCGCTTGCTGGCGCTGAGCCAGAGACAGACGCGTTTTTACAGCACTGTGCATTAACCAATCACACACGGCTCTGTTGAGCTCTTGAATGCAGTGGCCAATCAGAAGTGTTCCGATGAGTCATCGCTGAAATGCCGGTGCTTCCTTCACTCGCTCACTGACTGAATACCTCTTTTGTCAGAAACAACAAAGTGCAGATGTGTGTACGAATCTATAATTAAGATATTGATTTCACAGTGTTAACAGTTTCAGTGATTTTAATGGGAGTTTCTGAGAGTGATTGAAATCTACACTGTCAGTGAAAATGATCTTTAATAATGTAAATGTTATTTGCTCTCTTTCAGAACAATGAAAGATTAGTAGCAATATTTATATCACATTAACTTTCAATGTTAAATTCACATTTAATATAAAGTCAGTCGTATTAAAAATATGTTATGGCATGACACCTATATTTGTTACTTAAGTAAACAGACAGGGTTTTATAACAAATTACATAAATTGGAGTAAAGGCTGATGAAATATATACATTTACACACACACACACACACACATACATTACATACATTTTTTTCTATATAGCCTATCTAAATAAAAAAAGGCTCCGTATATATGACCCAAAGTAACTAGTAACTAACTACTTGAGTAGATTTTTTATCCGATACTCTTTTACTCTTACTCAAGTAACTATTCAAGACTAGTACTTTTACTTTTACTTGAGTAAATATTTCTAGAATTACTTTTACTTTTACTTGAGTAAAGTTTTTGGGTACTCTACCCACCTCTGCCACTAAGCCATCCCATATCACAGCTATTCAGTAAAATGTCTCTTCGTCAATGAAGGATTTTTCATGGATATCTACTAATATTTCCAGTCTTTGTTCCACCTTAATCTTGTTTAGGGAGTATTTTCTCTCAAGATCTATTAAACAAGTCACTTTGGCTGTTTGTTTGTTGTTTGTGGCGTAAACCAAAGGGTCGTGGTTTTGCAGGTTATTCCTGCACGTAGATTTTGTTACAACACCATCTATTTCTAAAACCTTTTCCATTGGTAGCCATTATAAATATTTGCTAATTTTTGTGGCAAGCAATGTGTGTGTGTGTGTGTGTGTGTGTGTGTGTGTGTGTGTGTGTGTGTGTGAAGTATATTTTAAGCTATTTTTGAAATAGCTGGATTTTATTTTAGGATAATCATGGGTGAGTAACAGTCACTCCCTTTACATTTCACACTCCATCTGGAACCCTAGAATACTAACTGTACAGTGCCGAAGGGAATAATATACCCTGTCTGGAAAATGCTAATGCTCCATCTCTGAGGAAGCTCTGAGAAGACAACTCATGTAGACAGAGTAGACAGACATCACCTTTTTTGATTTACTAAATTTCTTAACGGTTACAGGACTCAAGAGAGTAGTAGGAACTGTTTGGGGACACTTTATTTACTGTAGCGACTGCCAGCTGATAATTTGTCCCTAAGATGTTTCAAGGCACACTCTTACATTTCATCATTACATTACATTTCATAGCATAATTAAGTTCTTTAATAAAGCTTTTTTTCTGTTGTGTTCAGTTTTTTATGTGAAATTCATGGTAGTTATGTAAATGTAAATGTAATGTTTAATGTAATGGAAGCGTGGAAGGCTTACATTGTTGTAACTATACTGAAGTGTAAATGTATCTGCTAACTAAACTGGCTAAAACTGTTTTTAGAAGCTTTGGAGATGGAAAAGTTTTGTAATCTTTTCACCGAAGCAGAGGTGAGTCAAGCCGTAAAATGTACTTGATGCTGAGAGCCTGTGAGAAAGCCGTCTTCCCATGTAGAAAGAACCCTGGAGACCTTTCTGAAACTTGGTGACAATCATCGTGGTTAGTGGAAGGAGACATTTGCTGCTTGCAAATGCTAACTCGATTTGTGGCTAGACGCCGCAAGAGCGCCGCTTTTTTGAGTGCAGTGAGAGTTTATTTTTCATATAAACAATGATACTGGCTCTGTTCCAAAGCTCAGTGAGCTGCCTGGAACCTTTTAAGACAACATCCTACTTCATAAGTAACTTCATTAATTGACTTTAGCATGTTGCTAAGGTAGAGACTCAAGAAGACCCAAGTTTGATGTCAGCATGTTGCTAAGCTAAAGACTCAAGCCTCTTAACACCAAAAAATCATATTATATATTTATATAAGGTAACCTCATTTTTGCTGTCTATGGATTGATGGGGGCACCTAAAAATGCTGTCTAGGTAGATCAAGTTTATTTTTTCTGTCAATAAAACATATCAGTGGCCATTTATAACAGCTTGTGTTTCAAGTATAATTCTATATACTGTAGAATAGAGAGAAAGAGAAGTGTAAGGAAAAAATACCAAAAGGTATCATTTTGCAATCTCCCCTCTCACAGACAGTGTCTAATTTGTTGCATGCTCCACTAGATGTGGAACTGGAAAAGGATCGTCCCTGGAGACACTTTGCTAAGAACAGTTACCAGAGGAGGCTGCTAGGTGAGACAGAAGAATGTGTATTAAGCTGTGTAGGTGTACTGCCTCTGGCCTGAATGAGTGGTATCACCAAAAAATTTGAATATGAATCATTTATTGTGGTATCCATTTCAGAATATGGTCATTTTTGATTGGGGAGTATCCATTACTTCAATATTCAATGTCACTTGACCCTCTAGAATCATTCTAATATGGATAAAATACAGTTTTTGCTGCTTAATATTGATGTATAACCATTTAAATGTGGAGTGATTAATATTAATACTTTTATTCTGCAAGAGTGTATTAAATTTATGGAAAGGAACCTACAGTACAGACCAAAAGTTTGGACACACCTTCTCATTCAAAGAGTTTTCTTTATTTTCATGACTACGAAAATTGTAGATTCACACTGAAGGCATCAAAACTATGAATTAACACATGAGGAATTATATATGGAATTATATACATAACAAAAAAGTGTGAAACAACTGAAAATATGTCATATTGTAGGTTCTTCAAAGTAGCCACCTTTTGCTTTGATTACTGCTTTGCACACTCTTGGCATTCTCTTGATGAGCTTCAAGAGGTAGTCACCTGAAATGGTCTTCAACAGTCTTGAAGGAGTTCCCCGAGAGATGCTTAGCACTTGTTTGCCCTTTTGCCTTCTGTCTGCGGTCCAGCTCACCCCTAAACCATCTCGATTGGGTTCAGGTCCGGTGACTGTGGAGGCCAGGTCATCTGGTGCAGCACCCCATCTCTCTCCTTCTTGGTCAAATAGCCCTTGATGCCTTCAGTGTGAATCTACAATTTTCATAGTCATGAAAATAAAGAAAACTCTTTGAATGAGAAGGTGTGTCCAAACTTTTGGTCTGTACTGTATAAAGAAACATAAATAGAATTATAAAATGTTACTATTTCTATTTCAAATAAATGCTGTTCTCTGTTCTTTTGAACTTTCTATTCATCAAAGTCGCACTCCCAATCGAAAGGTTGTGAGTTTGAGTCCCGGGACGGCAGGAATTGAGGGTGGGGGGAGTGCATGTATAGTTCTCTCTCCACCTTCAATACCACCACTGAGGTGCCCTTGAGCAAGGCATTGAACCCCCAACTGCTCCCCGGGCGCCGCAGCATAAATGGCTGCCCACTGCTCCGGGTGTGTGTTCACAGTGTGTGTGTATGTGTTCACTGCTCTGTGTGTGTGCACTTTGGGTGGGTTAAATGCAGAGCACAAATTCTGAGTATGGGTCACCATACTTGGCTGAATGTCATGTCACTTTCACTCACTTTCACTTTTTGTTGTTCAGGAAAAGCCTTTACAAAATAGCAGTTCTGAAATGTACCAACCAAACTTGGGGATTTGGGTGGTGATGTGCAGAGACGTTCCAAGTAACATGCTCAAGTCTGAGTTCACCATTTTTATACTTATGCTGCTGTTTTGGATTTAACAAATCATGTTTTAATCCATGTGCAGTGACAATTCCATTTGTTGGATGCTCCCCCTCCTGTCCTCCTTTGCTATTTTGAGAAAAAAAAGTCATGTTGAATGTGTTAATTCGACAAGATGAATCCTGTATTCAGCCCAGTGGAGTGAATAATGAAAATTAGGCCATAAAACTTTCAGCAGAATTACTTTGCTGAAATTGCTGAACAGATGTGTCATTTTAATGAAAATCCACAGTTAGACTCCTCTCCCCTCCCCGCTGGCGGATGAAATTATTATCCCCGTGGCGGATCCTTCATTCACTGGTAAATATGTATGCAGCGGTGGCGATATGGGGGGCAGTGTAGGGGTGTAGTAGTCAGCTTGTCACATTTACTGCGTCGATCTCTCCCATGCTCACGCTAACAGCCTTCTGTAGCAATTCACCAAACTCCATTGTTGTCACAAATCCCACAGACGACTTGTTAAAATGCAATGATCTCCTATTTAAACAGAAACAATAACCATTAGAATTCCCTTGGATCTAAGAGGGGAACGCAAGACTCCATCTGCCATGAATGATTAGAGCTTTGACGAGGGAATTTAATTTACAAAATTTAAAGAGTAAAAATCAGAGTGTATCTGTCCTCTGAGGCTTCCGCCATATTTCTCATTTCCTACTCACCCTCCTTTATAAAACAAGTCACTCATCTGCTTATTTTATTTGCTTGTTTATAGCATCAAAGCTCTGCTTGCAGCCTGTTCACTAAAATAACAGTTTAATGTGCAGTTCTGTATGACCCTCTGTAAGATATTTGACCGTTTAGTGTTAAATCATATTTATTCATAAGAGGGTGGTTGAAACATGTCTAATGCAGGTTGTCAGCCAGACATTTCTATGCACTCTTTGACATGTAGCTGTCAGTCTCAATGACGAAGCCATTTCTCAGATGAGTCACGAATGAGGCATTAGCATAGATTGCTATTCGTAAGCGTTACCTTCGGGCTCATTGCAGTCGTATGTGGGAGCAAAACAGATCAATAGTGCTCAAACACTATTTTTACCGTAAAATTTAATGAACAAAAGTACAGCTAATGTTGTATAAAATTTAATAATAATGATAAAGTAAATAAATATTATGGAAGCCCATTTCTGCCTCATTCTTAAAAAAAAACATTGGCTAATTCTGACTTTTTTTTCTTCTCAGAATTGTGTGTCCAGAAGTCTGAATTGTGAGATAAAACTCACAATTCCAATGCCAAGTTAATAAAAATGCAATTTTACTTATTTATTTATTTTATTCTGAGGCTGAAATGGGCTTCTGCACAAACTACTTACAACAAACCTATTTGTAGTATGTTATTATTCCATATTTATTATGAAATGTTTAAATAGTTCAATTATTTGCTGTATTTTACCTGCAGTATTTAATGAAGTATAGGCACATATACTTGTCTGTGTTCCCTGTGCAGTTTTTGCCAATGATTGTTTCTTTTGAGTGCATTTGTTTTTATATCTAAAAGATTTACAGCCAACATTTCTTCCATTAAAGCCCATTAGGTCTGGGTTTGTTGTTTGGATCTTGTAAAAGAATGACCGCTCGCTGCTGTGCTCTTAGCAAAACATGCAGGTTTCTAATCAGGCCCCAGCAGAGAGTGAGAGCAGGAGGAAGCCTGGTGTCAGTGGAATACTGCTGGTGAGATGTTGACCTGCGTAAAAATGCTCTGAAAATGTACATTTTAAAAGGCACATTGAAGGCAGCAATCTAAGCGCACAGTCCACATTAAGAAAGTCTGGCAGTGAAGCAGCATTTCTTTTTGCACCTTCAGGTGGGGAGAAAGTGCCAGTGAAGAAACAGGCACTGAATCAGGCAGTTTTTAATGCTGTTTGCTGAGTTGAAGGAAATCTGAACTTGCCTCTTATGACCTCTCCAGGGTTAATGAGAACTATAGTTTAGTGTGATTTTTGCAGGATTCAATGCACCTCTATAAAACTTCATGGCAGGCAGCTCGTTTTTAGATGCCTGTTTTACACATTTCCCCCCCTTTTTCTTTTCCCTTTTAAATATAATTGCACCAATGCTGACATTTTCAATTATACTAATTGACCAAATATTAAATCCTCGCAGTTGTTTCAAAGTTTTGGCTCAAAGTATACATCATTATAATGTATAGGGCAAAAAAGCATAATATTCATCATATTTATAAATTAGAACTGTATTCTGATGTTTTTTTTTCTTCAATCAACATTTTATTTCTATTATAATAGATTTTTTACCAGAGACCCATTTTTGGTGGGCTTTTAGAAGTGTAAAGTAGACTATTTATTATTATTATTATTATTATTATAAATAATATAATTTAAATTGAAATCCATACAGATGTGTCTATATATATATATATATATATATATATATATATATATATATATATATATATAGATATATATATATATATATATATATATATATATATATATATATATATATAGATATATATATATATATAAAGGCATTCAGAATATGTGTGCTACCCAAAGAAAATAATGACTAAAAGTAAGTCTTTGAGAACGGGTTTTTCAATTTAGGTGGTGCATTAGACCAGGAGCTAGGTTGTGCATTAGACCATCTCCTGTTTCCAAAATGCATCACAAAGTGCTTGAGAAAGCTGTAAACTAATTTCACATGGCACAAGGTGCAAACAACCGTAAGCCTGTTTCACACATACTTCGTCTGCAGTGCATATGCATTTCGTAATTTTTTTACGCACCCATGTTAACGGATTCCAGCGTTCACACGGTTGCGGTCCGTCAGTGCGTTCCAGGAGCGGTGCATCTGCAGCAATGCAGCGATCGTTTACGTATCGAGTAGCGGACTGCAAACGCGGTTATGTGAAAGCACAATGAGTATGAGTCCGTACTGCTTCAGCACCACAAACGTAACGCACATGGACTGTATACGCACTGCAGACGGAGTATGTGTGAAACAGGCGTGAGTCTTAAAAAAAAAAAAAAAAATTCCCTGAAGCAAACCCGGCGGCTTCAGCTGCATCCATGTTAGCACGTTACGTTTGATGTGGTAATTTATTTACAGTAGACATACACACAGGTTCGAAGACTCGTTCTCGCCCACTACAGTGCAGTTTGGCTAAGTATACATCCGCGCTAAAATATCAAGGTGAAAGTCATCATAGCTCGCCAAGTATAGACCCAGTTCTCAACCCAACTTTGAGAATAGATTAACTGCAATTTTTTTTTTTATCGCCTGATAATAGTCTCGCTGATTTAACGCCGATAACGGCCCACCACTAATATATATATATATATATATATATCTATATATATATATATATATATATATATATATTTGCAATAATTTTAGAATTAGTTATTTTTATTTTGGTCAATATCTCTTCTCTTTGTTCTGTGCTATCTATGGTCTTCCTCCTAATCCTATTGATGTTAGAGTGTTGTGTTCATGATCCACCGCTAAACCACATAACCAGGGGCAGAGGGAGTCCTCATAACATTTTACTCCTTTCAGCATTTTCCCTGAGTCTTTGAAGTTGCTGGATCCTCATGGTGCTTCTCTCATATCTAGATCACGAGCACACAGGTGCAGGGCTTAATGTAGGCCCCCGGTAGCAGACGCGCATCTCAGGGTGAACGGCGTCAAGCTGTGAAGGCCCAGCGGTGCTTTATCAAACACCTCTCTGCAAAACAGGGGCAGCCGTTCCGCTTCCGTGGCTAAAGTGCACCAGGTGTAATACTAAATATATTTTAAAAAGTGGCTTACGCTGCAAAGCAACTCCGGCTCCCCAGGGCTGACGCTCTACCTGCTACTGATCTAACCACCCTGAACCATCTATTTAGATTGGAGAGAGAGCAAGCACAAGCCTCTGGTTAGAGTAGCACCATTGAGACAAGCTGTAATGAGCTGAGAGGTTAAGGAAGAGGGCAACAGTCCCCAAAGGTGTCATCCAGTTATGGATGGGCAAGAAGATCTAGCAGGTCTCTAGAGGCCTGGTTAGGACAAAGCTCTGAGAACTGCATGCTTTATATTTCCCCTGAACACAGAAAATGATGCTGTGGCATTTTGAAACAGGCTTAATTGGCAGTGAAAAGAGGCAGACGGGATGGATGTGGAGAATCAGGGCTGATGATCCTCAAATTCTGATAATGTATTTTCTTTATTGTGAATTTCTCTACATATATATATTTTTTAATGCTACATTAGACAAATGTAGCCTTTTTTGATCTACAGCAACAGTTTTTCATATCATGTTCTGTGGTAAAAGTCACGATGCTGAAAATGTCACTTGTTGCCATTCGTAATTAGAAAATTACATAGATGCAGTCTCTGACAGCTGCTTCAAATTAAACCTAATTACAGTTTCAGAAAATGCTGGGAGTTTGGTGAGCGACAACCTGGTGCGTGACACCATCCAGCAGCATCGTTTTGATGTATCTTCACCTTTTTTTCTTCTTACAAGCACTATAAACAGTCTGTTTTTAGATCATTTCTAGCTGCAGTCATTTCCATTGACAGTTATCTGGAATATGACATTTCAAGTTGTTTTTGACAAGCCACCGAGCTGAGCTTGAATTTAGCACTGTGTCAGAACGCCATACATCATTATTAATGGATAACTCAGTCTCAGCTGCACATCATCACTCTGTCCTTTATCTGTTCCTCTCACTCTCTGTTCATTTGGCGATTATGAGATTTGGCAAGGCTGAGATGGGGTGTCAACTGCAATTTATTGGCAGCATAAGAGTGTCTAAATTAGGGAAAGGCCTTGATCTCTAACTATTCATCTCATCATCCAACAAGCTACTAGTTGCTCAGTGTGGTTAAGTTACACACACACACACACACACACACGTACAATAAATGGAGTATTTTAGTAGATTAAATAGTTCCACCTAAGAATATTTTTTTGCAATAGCAGACCAAAAGCGTCCAGTCAGAATAGCCCTGCTCCTTTGATTAGCTTAATTAATTACCACATAGAGAGTGGCACACTTAGGGCTTATTATATTGGCAGTGGCTGAAGCACAGAAAAATGAGAGACAATTAGCAGCTGATTCAACTGAATGTTGGTGGAACTATTGCAAAAACTGTTTTTGCTATATTTGTTATCCCAGCTGCTGAAGGTTGTGACCATTTAATAAAGCAAAATTACATGTAAATTTGTCTGTGCATTGAAACTCACTATTGTTTATCAGATTAGTTTGGGAATAAATGTGTTAAATACAATTAAAATGTGTTAAATACAATTATATCATTATATCCTATTTTTTTTTTTTTTTATCTATATCCAAACGGGCTTCATTCAAGTCCTTCCCGTGTGTGTTGCTTCTCTCTAAAGACACTACAGCACCATTAAGAGCTGCGGATGTTACGCTATATTTTAAAAACAGAAGCAGAAACACAGTGAGCAACAAAAGTATCAGTCTGTTTTGCTGCTCACTGTGTTTCTGCTTCTGTTTTTAAAATAAAGCATTAAAAACCACATGGCTGCACATATAGTTATTTTTACCTATCATATATATGACTCTGACTGTTCGAACCAGGTTTGTGACAAGACTGTTTTTTGTATCTACATTTAGCATTATGAGTATGTTAAGAGCATTTTATAATAAACATAATTATTAAAATTGGGGAAATAATTTTCTGCTTATGTTGAGAGTGTTTTGATTATGTTTGTTTTAAGCAAAATATAAAAATGGTCCAGACTTTCAAGAGGAAATCTCTGAACCCCCATACAGTATCGTTTCTGTCATGTGGCTTTCTACCTTACATATGTTTCTAAATGTAAAAAATAATGATAACTTCATAAAACATCTGATCTTATCTTTTAATAATCTTATCTAATTGGGCTCAATTTAGGATTTTATATATATACAGAGAGAGGGAGAGAAAGAAATTACTGGCCTTTGGCTCTGTGTGCAATCCAAGCTATCAAAAAACATCAAGCTATCATGTAATTTTATATTCAGCAGATCTACAGCCTGAAGGAAACATCAGTTTCTTTGTTCAAACACACCTTTGTAAAAGGTACATTTCATACTTGATGTATCCGTTAATAAGATTAAGTTTGATACTTGCACGTCTCACCTGTTTGAACAAGAGTCCTGATGCACTTTGGGGCTCCAGTTGGTCTCTACTGAAGTGAGTTGATGAGAAAGATGAATCTTGATGAATGGAAAGTCAAGGCCGAAGCTTAGGGTGGTTTTAAGGTTCTTCGCTCAGCATTTTCTCCTCGAATTCCTGAATCTAAAAGAACCGCCCTGATCTGGTGATCATCAGTGATCTATATAGGGTGACAATCTCACACCCTCAGGATTTGAGTGAGCCAATGAGGAATGGTACCCTTTGGAGGGAAGTTTTTACAACTCTGTCTCTAGTATGGTGTCTTGCATATAAAATTAGATATGGGGCGGTTCAAGAGAAGAATCTTTAAGATTCTTATAAAACTACTGTGTTGCTTAAGCATCAACATATAATATACACTCTCATTTAGATCATGAAAATACAAACTCATAGATACAAAACATCATACAGATGAGGTTATATTGACTAGTGATCCATCATAAGCATGCATAAAACACATACACAAAGAACGATATACAAGAACAGTAACAGCATTAGAGCTATAATCGGGCCTTAAAAGTTAGGCCCGACAGGACCCGAGCCCGACAGGTTTCGGCCTGAGCCCGACAAGTACATTTTGATTGACAGCTTTTTTAAAGCCTGAACCTGTTTAAAGCCCAACATTATTCAAATGTGTGCACACACAGCTCTTTTGCCTTTTGTCAAGAATGAGTCATTTATACATGTTTTAACATAATGTATTCATAACTAACGGAGATTATAGGCCACTTGGAAGTTGGAATAAAGAAATAAAATAAGTCCCCTGTAACATCGTAACATCTAAGCAAAGGCTCATTTAGCCTATAAATAGACCAACAAACCAATAAAAATGAGTTTTTTCAAATAAATTAAATTAAGATAAATTTGAAATTAAGATTAGTATTTGGCAATAAAGAAATTAAGATAAAGGCACCGCCAGATTTGCTTCGCCACTAGCAGATGACATTTAATAAAAGAATAATGCCAACATCAGCCTATATACTCTGCCCACATTTTGCATTTAAGACTCAAAGAATATTTAGTTATCATTTGAAAAACCTTAACTCACAGAGATAATTTAGGCTAAACCTAAATGTTTTTGTGGAGGAAAATGATTGAATCCACTGTATAAGTCTTCAGCTCGTTCCTGTGCTCTCTGATGGTGCGTCATTATTATTCTCATTATAAACACGTTCAAAACTTTTCCACACCTCAGACTTTGCTTTAGTTGCTGGTGCAACCAAAACGAAATCGCCAGAGGCAAGCCTCCGTTACACCTACTCAGCATCCATTTTCGCATCTTTCTTGTGCTAATCGAAACACATCACATGACCGCTCGTTTACCTCGCAAACCGGAGCGCAAGCCCAAGCCCGCGTAAGATGATATAAATTAAGCCCGAACCCGATCGGGCAAAGATCTTCAGCTCTAAACAGCATACACAATGCCTAAAAGTATACGTGTGTTTATTCAAAATGGGTTTTTCTATTACTTAGAGAAGAGTCCCTATTTATGTGCATTATGTGTTTTTTGTTTTGTTTTTTTGAGAGACTTGAGTTGAGAGTTGCTTTGCCACATTCCTGTGGATCCATACACCTAGTGTTATCAGATAGTGTGCCTTTGGTTGCTATGGAACCAGAGGCCTGTTCTGCCTTTTCTGAAGTGATAGTTGCATTCTGGGGGAAGGATCCATAGACCCTTTGGTTAGATGAAGGGGCGTTAGATATTATTTGTTAAATATAAGAAATAGTGGTGTGTCTGATAAGGTCTAAATGCTACAATTGATTGATTTAATAGTTCTTTTTTTTCTTTTTCTTTTTAATGCAAAAAATTTAATGTGTGAGTGTGTGTGTGTGTGTGTGTGTATATATATATATATATATATATATATATATATACACACACACACACACATATATATATATATATATATATATATATTATATATATACATATACAGTATATATATATATATATATATATATATATATATATATATATATATATATATACATATACAGTATATATATATATATATATATATATATATATATATATATATATATATATATATATATATATATATATATATACTGTTCTAATTTTCTGAAAGAGGCTGACCATTTTCCCTGTAAAAGTCAGTACAGAAAATTTTATTCCATTTCGGCCATTAATGTTAGTGCTACTGGAACTACTATTAAATTGCTGCCAGCCAAATGTCTCTGTTGTTGATTCTTCCAAAACTTTTTATGCTTAGTACTTGAGATTGAATGAATACCATTAAAACAATAACAGACTGTACTGTAATATCTTCAGTCAGCATAGTGCAAAAACAGATCCTGCTGATTAAAACCAAATGGGGACAGAAAATAAACCTCAGCACACTGTCAAAACCTTAAAGGAAGTAGCATAGACAAAGACAGGGACGATGAGTCGGGAAGTTGACCTGAATTCTCCTGCTGCCAAGAGAATGAAGGAGATAAGTGGTAGAGACGTTCCACCATGGTGCAGTAAGCTTCTCCGGCACTAAATCAACAAAACACACCCCTTGATGACCTAACCCACTGTGAACCCCAATAATACGCCAAATGGGAGTTCTAATTCTTCATTAACTGGAAAGAGGGAGTAGGGAGAGCTGCTAATGTCATTTTCAAGATTTCAGCATTCAAAGATTTCAATAACCAGTCATTTACAGTTGAGTAGACAGAAATTCCTTTTCTCTGTCTTATCAACCCCCACCCCCCTTCAGTCTTAATAATTGGTGACATGAAGGCAGTGAAAGCTAGTGGCGCTTAAAGCCAAACTTATTGCCTTGGTTATCTTTAATGACTTCAAAATATATTGGATCGTTAATAAGCGCAGGGGTTATCAATTCCTCTAATTAGCCAGGGTGCTCCCATGAGAGAGACTGCATTAAAGAGACCCGAAGACGAACCGAGGCGTCTGGCAGCAGGGGCCATAGGGCGTTTGTTTTTCAAGGAGCTTTTCTTTTTACTTGTTCGTGAAGATTAACTAATAACCTTGGTTTCTCTTTCGCTCTCTCCCTCTGGGCCGCAAATGGCCATATCTCGCCTTTATGAAAGCAGTTGCCCTGAGGTGTGTGTGTGTTGTGGTGCTTGGTTAGGTTGGAAATAGTAATAGGATGTGAGCTCTGCAGAGTTCCTGCCACAGACCTGATGGGCGTCCCTCTGACAGACCGCATGCACACACATAGCCCATTTGGCACACTTTGATGTGCTCAGCAAGACACCAGGAGGCAAATGGGCTTGATCTAATATGGATGGCCTCCATTCCAATGTGAACCCTGTACTGTGAAAAATGGTTCTTAGGTGCTGCAAAGAACTGTTGAAGAGCCAGTACTGTAGTTCTTTACACTTGCTCCTGGTTTTATTGTGTACAATTCATGAGTATACACCAGTATATATATAATATCGGTTAGCAATATTATGAGAATGTTATAATTATAATAACAATAAAATTATATATTTTTTTAATTTTATTTATTTATTGATAGCTGTAGATATTGGATATTTTATTATGTATGTTAATTCCCCCAACCCCAAACAGCCAAAAAAAATAAAATAATAATAATATAATTTTCTCAGTATACATTATGTTGTGATGGCTAAATGTACTTGAATACTTGAATTGGTGGGTTTTTGTTAAAAGTGGGCCAAAATCATCACAATTAAAAGAACCAAACAAAACAACAAAAAGTGTCTTATAAAATTTAAATCAATATAATAAACTAGATGATTTTCACATAATTTAGAAAGAAAAACTCTAGGCTACAAGCTCCAGTTCTCAAAAGTCCAAGGTACCAATGTTCTGTATGTGCTTTATTGCCTTATTCAAGTGATTTAACATTTTTAGTTTTTCACTAACCATGCATAACATTTTTATTTTCTCAAAAAACACAATCATGTACATACATGCTGCTCACATATTATTATAGCCCAGTTGTGCTGATAACAGTGAGATTAGACTTTAGCCATTTAGATGTTATAAGCAACTGAAAAAAGTACAAATGTCAGGGCATGACAAAACTTCTCCATACCCCCAAAAATTACACTTAGACTCCAGAGGGTTAAACTACTTGAGTCTGTGTGCATTTAATTTATTTAATTCTGTGACATTATAATTTATTGAGATGCACCTGTATGTACAGCAATATGACACATTAGAGAAAGTAAAATGGGTTGCAAATGTTTCATCTTTTTAGTGCACCTATGATTGACTAAACTATCTAGGTTTAGATCTTTTATAGTATAAATATTTTTTTGTTGATTTCCATGGTGTATATCAGATAGTGGTGTTGCATGCTGGTATGTGTGTGCTTAAGTGTTAAAGCATCGGTGTGTGTGAGCATTAGTTTGACCGTGTGTGTCTGACATTAGAGAATGACGAAGCTAGAAACGCCTTCTGATTTATTTTTGCCAGGGCTTTCAGAGCCAGTTTGTGCCACCCGCAAATTTATTACCAAACGTCACTTTCACATGATGGGTCTGTAACAAATATCCACTGCATATTGTTAAATTAATCTTCCATTTAAAATTAATGGAGTTAGACTCCCCTGGTTCAGTGTAATTTGGTGTTCACGGGCAGAGAGACACGCGCGCTGCATTCAGGATGAGGCAGGGCCAAACAGTCTAATCTTCCATCACCTTGAACCTGCATAGAGAGGACGGCGTTTTATCCTGCAGCTACTAATGAGATCCTGCTACTCCAGAGAGAGAGAGAGAGAGAGAGAGAGACAGGAGGGGCTCTTGTAGTGGAAAGAAAGAGAGTTGGTTTGGCAAAAAAAAGTGCAGA
>NW_020525170.1:0-25610 GCF_003368295.1 Carassius auratus | reverse complement strand
GTCCTCACGCGCGTCTGACGCCCGCGGCGCGTCTCCGCCCTCACACGGTGTTTACAGCACAAAATTAATCATCTGTGCTAATATTATACATTTACTTCATTGTCAGCTTCAGGTACTTCATTTATTATTGTTCAATGAACTTTTTGAAAAAAAAAAGGTTGTATTCAGTGTCTCTGCAGGTGATTATAGATCAACAGCGCCAACATGCTATTGACACGCGGCTATTGATAGTGATGCTACAGTCAAAAATCATTAATAATTCAAACTTATCAAAATAAAATGTATAAAATAAAAATAAAATGTATAAAATAATGGTTTCTGTTTTAATTTTCCTTAAAATATCATTTATTTCTGGATTAAAAAAAAACATAATAAATCATTCTGATCCCAAAACTCTGACCAGTGTGTGTGTGTGTGTGTGTGTGTGAGTGGCACTTACACACTAATCCCCACAATAATCAACATGTTAATACTCATCTGAAGAGGAAACAATGTTTGCAGTCATAATAAAAGGATGTGTGACGTACACTTTTCTGTAAACTGAGCCAAACATTTTTTCACTGATTTAGGGTAGAGTAAGAATATTTACTGTATTGCGCAAGTTAGTTCATATTTAGATATAATTTTATATGCAATATTACCTTTTCTTTCATCATCATCTTTAAGAGTTCATGATAATTTATGTTCAACTTTACTTCTCAGTTGATTAATCCATCCACAATTCATAAAACACAACACATGCAACTGAGGTACAAGAAGTATTAACTTCCAAAAGTCATTGAAATCAATTAAAAATCACATCGTCAGGTTAAAAAAAGCCTCAGGTCAAATATTCATTTATCACAAATTAACTGTTTGACAAACACTTCATGCTCTGATGTCCAGATCTTAATTTTAAAAAATCGCAAACAGGCTCCGAAGTCCCGATCAGAATCAACCGAGTCGCGAACACGCTCCGAAATGGCGATCTGAATCAACCGAGTCGCGAACAGGCTCCGAAGTGCCGATCTAATCAACCGAGTCGCGAACAGGCTCCGAAGTGCCGTTCTAAATCAACCGAGTCTTGAACATGCTCCGAAGTGCCGATCTGAATCAACCGAGTCGCGAACATGCTCCGAAGTGCCGATCTGAATCAACCGAGTCGCGAACAGGCTCCGAAGTGCCGATCTGAATTAACCGAGTTGCAAACAGGCTCCGAAGTATCTGAAAACTTCGACCAAGGAATGTAAAAAATTAATGCATTTTAATATAGTAAGAATGATTAAGATTGATCTTCCTCTATATTATATTAACATCCTTTTAACGAGCAATTCACCATAAGATCACCTTTACACTGTAAAAAAAACACTATATTTCAGTCTATATTAATAACCTCTATGTAAAAAAACATAGAATACCGTTCTTACCAAATTCATTCAACACGTTATTAAATCATAATTCGTTTTTAAACACTTACAGGAACTTTCAGAGCTGATTTCAAAGTTACTGCGTTTAAAAAACAACTCTATGAAAGACTCAGATCACGTATCTAAAAATAAATCGCTATGGTAAAAGAGAAATAATAAAAGGAGTGAAGTTTTCTACTGTTCTGCTGTGTTTGGTCCTCACGCGCGTCTGACGCTCCGCGGCGCGTCTCCGCCCCTCACACGCGTGTTTACAGCACTAAATTAATCATCTGTGCTAATTATTATACATTTACTTCATTGTCAGCTTCAGGTACTTCATTTATTATTGTTCAATGAACTGTTTGAAAGAAAAAAGGTTGTATTTCAGTGTCTCTGCAGGTGATTATAGATCAACAGCGCCACATGCTATTGACACACGGCTATTGATAGTGATGCTACAGTCAAAAATCATTAATAATTCAAACTTATCAAAATAAAATGTATAAAATAATGGTTTCTGTTTTAATTTTCCTTTAAAATATCATTTATTTCTGTGATTTAAAAAAAAACATAATAAATCATTCTGATCCCAAACTCTGACCAGTGTGTGTCTGTGTGTGTGTGTGTGTGTGTGTGAGTGGCACTTACACACTAATCCCCACAATAATCAACATGTTAAATACTCATCTGAAGAGGAAACAATGTTGCATCATAATAAAAGGATGTGTGACGTACACTTTTCTGTAAACTGAGCCAAACATTTTTTCACTGATTTAGGGTAGAGTAAGAATATTTACTGTATTGCGCAAGTTAGTTCATATTTAGATATAATTTTATATGCAATATTACCTTTTCTTTCATCATCATCTTTAAGAGTTCATGATAATTTATGTTCAACTTTATTTCTCAGTTGATTAATCCATCCACAATTCATAAAACACAACACATGCAACTGAGGTACAAGAAGTATTAACTTCCAAAAGTCATTGAAATCAATTAAAAATCACATCGTCAGGTTAAAAAAAAGCCTCAGGTCAAATATTAATTTATCACAAATTAACTGTTTGACAAACACTTCCTGCTCTGATGTACAGATCTTAATTTTAAAAAAAATCACAAAAATGCTCTGAAGTGCCAATCTGAATCAACAGAGTCGAGAACAGGCTCCGAAGTGCCGATCTAAATCAACCGAGTCGCGAACAGGCTCCGAAGTGCCGATCTGAATTAACCGAGTTGCAAACAGGCTCCGAAGTATCTGAAAACTTCGACCAAGGAATGTAAAAAATGAATGCATTTTAATATAGTAAGAATAATTAAGATTGATCTTCCTCTATATTATATTAACATTCTTTTAACGAGCAATGCACCATAAGATCACCTTTACACTGTAAAAAAAACACTATATTTCAGTCTATATTAATAACCTCTATGTAACAAAACATAGAATACCGTTCTTACCAAATTCATTCAACACGTTATTAAATCATAATTCGTTTTTAAACACTTACAGGAACTTTCAGAGCTGATTTCAAAGTTACTGCGTTTATAAAACAACTCTATGAAAGACTCAGATCACGTATCTAAAAATAAATCGCTATAGTAAAAGAGAAATAATAAAAGGAGTGAAGTTTTCTACTGTTCTGCTGTGTTTGGTCCTCACGCGCGTCTGACGCTCCGCGGCGCGTCTCCGCCCTTCACACGCGTGTTTACAGCACTAAATTAATCATCTGTGCTAATTATTATACATTTACTTCATTGTCAGCTTCAGGTACTTCATTTATTATTGTTCAATGAACTGTTTGAAAGAAAAAAAGGTTGTATTTCAGTGTCTCTGCAGGTGATTATAGATCAACAGCGCCACCTGCTATTGACACGCGGCTATTGATAGTGATGCTACAGTCAAAAATCATTAATAATTCAAACTTATCAAAATAAAATGTATAAAATAATGGTTTCTGTTTTAATTTTCCTTTAAAATATCATTTATTTCTGTGATTTAAAAAAAAACATAATAAATCATTCTGATCCCAAACTCTGACCAGTGTGTGTGTGTGTGTGTGTGTGTGAGTGGCACTTACACACTAATCCCCACAATAATAAACATGTTAAATACTCATCTGAGGAGAAATATAATTTATATAGGAGGATATAATTTTATATGCAATATTATATTTTCTTTTCATCATCATCTTTAAGAGTTCATGATATTTTCTGTTCAACTTTATTCTCAGTTGATAAATCTGAATCAGTCGCGAACATGCTCCAACTTCCCGATCTGAATCAAAACAATCAACAATACATCCTAAAAGAGTTGAATTTTTTGTTTAGAAAGAAAGAATCAATTTTTCTGAGCCCAAACTTATGAACTCTAGTGTTTATTGTTAGAAAATACTTCTATTTTAAATAAATGCTCTTCTTTTTAACTTTTCATTCATCAAAGAATCCTGAAAGAAGTATCACAGTTTCAGCAGCACAACTCTGATAATAAATCATAATATTAGAATGATTTCTGAAGATCATGTGACACTGAAGACTGGAGTAATGATGCTGAAAATCACAGCAATAAAATAGATTTTAATGTATATTAAAATAGAAAAAAATTAGTTTTACTTCATAATAATATTTCACTTTTTCCCCTGTATCTTTGATCAAATAAATGCAGTTTTGATAAGGAAACTCCTGTAAAAAAACGAAAAAATAAATAAAAATCATTCTGATACCAAACTCTGACCGGCGTGTGTGTGTGTGTGTGTGTAGCACTTACACACTAATCCCCACAATAATAAAGATGTTAAATACTCATCTGAAGAGGAAACAATGTTGCATCATAATAAAAGGATGTGTGACGTACACTGTTCTGTAAACTGAGCCAAACATTTTTTCACTGATTTAGGGTAGAGTAAGAATATTTACTGTATTGCTCAAGTTAGTTCATATTTAGATATAATTTTATATGCAATATTACCTTTTCTTTTCATCATCATCTTTAAGAGTTCATGATAATTTATGTTCAACTTTATTTCTCAGTTGATTAATCCATCCACAATTCATAAAACACAACACATGCAACTGAGGTACAAGAAGTATTGACTTCCAAAAGTCATTGAAATCAATTAAAAATCACATCGTCAGGTAAAAAAAAAGCCTCAGGTCAAATATTCATTTATCACAAATTAACTGTTTGACAAACACTTCATGCTCTGATGTTCAGATCTTAATTTTAAAAAATCGCAAACAGGCTCCGAAGTCCCGATCAGAATCAACCGAGTCGCGAACACGCTCCGAAATGGCGATCTGAATCAACCGAGTCGCGAACAGGCTCCGAAGTGCCGATCTAAATCAACCGAGTCGCGAACAGGCTCCGAAGTGCCGATCTAAATCAACCGAGTCGCGAACATGCTCCGAAGTGCCGATCTGAATCAACCGAGTCGCGAACATGCTCCGAAGTGCCGATCTGAATCAACCGAGTCGCGAACATGCTCCGAAGTGCCGATCTGAATCAACCGAGTCGCGAACAGGCTCCGAAGTGCCGATCTGAATCAACCGAGTCGCGAACATGCTCCGAAGTGCCGATCTGAATCAACCGAGTCGCGAACAGGCTCCGAAGTATCTGAAAACTTCGACCAAGGAATGTAAAAAATTAATGCATTTTAATATAGTAAGAATGATTAAGATTGATCTTCCTCTATATTATATTAACATCCTTTTAACGAGCAATTCACCATAAGATCACCTTTACACTGTAAAAAAACACTATATTTCAGTCTATATTAATAACCTCTATGTAAAAAAACATAGAATACCGTTCTTACCAAATTCATTCAACACGTTATTAAATCATAATTCGTTTTTTAAACACTTACAGGAACTTTCAGAGCTGATTTCAAAGTTACTGCGTTTAAAAAACAACTCTATGAAAGACTCAGATCACGTATCTAAAAATAAATCGCTATGGTAAAAGAGAAATAATAAAAGGAGTGAAGTTTTCTACTGTTCTGCTGTGTTTGGTCCTCACGCGCGTCTGACGCTCCGCGGCGCGTCTCCGCCCCTCACACGCGTGTTTACAGCACTAAATTAATCATCTGTGCTAATTATTATACATTTACTTCATTGTCAGCTTCAGGTACTTCATTTATTATTGTTCAATGAACTGTTTGAAAGAAAAAAAGGTTGTATTTCAGTGTCTCTGCAGGTGATTATAGATCAACAGCGCCACATGCTATTGACACGCGGCTATTGATAGTGATGCTACAGTCAAAAATCATTAATAATTCAAACTTATCAAAATAAAATGTATAAAATAATGGTTTCTGTTTTAATTTTCCTTTAAAATATCATTTATTTCTGTGATTTAAAAAAAAACATAATAAATCATTCTGATCCCAAACTCTGACCAGTGTGTGTGTGTGTGTGTGTGTGTGTGTGTGTGTGAGTGGCACTTAAACACTAATCCCCACAATAATCAACATGTTAAATACTCATCTGAAGAGGAAACAATGTTGCATCATAATAAAAGGATGTGTGACGTACACTTTTCTGTAAACTGAGCCAAACATTTTTTCACTGATTTAGGGTAGAGTAAGAATATTTACTGTATTGCGCAAGTTAGTTCATATTTAGATATAATTTTATATGCAATATTACCTTTTCTTTCATCATCATCTTTAAGAGTTCATGATAATTTATGTTCAATTTTATTTCTCAGTTGATTAATCCATCCACAATTCATAAAACACAACACATGCAACTGAGGTACAAGAAGTATTAACTTCCAAAAGTCATTGAAATCAATTAAAAATCACATCGTCAGGTTAAAAAAAAGCCTCAGGTCAAATATTCATTTATCACAAATTAACTGTTTGACAAACACTTCATGCTCTGATGTCCAGATCTTAATTTTAAAAAATCGCAAACAGGCTCCGAAGTACCGATCAGAATCAACCGAGTTGCGAACATGCTCCGAAGTGCCGATCTAAATCAACCGAGTCGAGAACAGGCTCCGAAGTGCCGATCTGAATCAACCGAGTCGCGAACATGCTCCGAAGTGCCGATCTGCATCAAGTGATTTGCGAACAGGCTCCGAAGTGCCGATCTGAATCAACAGAGTCGCGAACATGCTCCGAAGTATCTGAAAACTTCGACCAAGGAATGTAAAAAATGAATGCATTTTAATATAGTAAGAATAATTAAGATTGATCTTCCTCTATATTATATTAACATTCTTTTAACGAGCAATTCACCATAAGATCACCTTTATACTGTAAAAAAACACTATATTTCAGTCTATATTAATAACCTCTATGTAACAAAACATAGAATACCGTTCTTACCAAATTCATTCAACACGTTATTAAATCATAATTCGTTTTTAAACACTTACAGGAACTTTCAGAGCTGATTTCAAAGTTACTGCGTTTATAAAACAACTCTATGAAAGACTCAGATCACGTATCTAAAAATAAATCGCTATAGTAAAGAGAAATAATAAAAGGAGTGAAGTTTTCTACTGTTCTGCTGTGTTTGGTCCTCACGCGCGTCTGACGCTCCGCGGCGCGTCTCCGCCCCTCACACGCGTGTTTACAGCACTAAATTAATCATCTGTGCTAATTATTATACATTTACTTCATTGTCAGCTTCAGGTACTTCATTTATTATTGTTCAATGAACTGTTTGAAAGAAAAAAAGGTTGTATTTCAGTGTCTCTGCAGGTGATTATAGATCAACAGCGCCACCTGCTATTGACACGCGGCTATTGATAGTGATGCTACAGTCAAAAATCATTAATAATTCAAACTTATCAAAATAAAATGTATAAAATAATGGTTTCTGTTTTAATTTTCCTTTAAAATATCATTTATTTCTGTGATTTAAAAAAAAACAT
This sequence comes from Carassius auratus, assembly GCF_003368295.1. NCBI lineage: Eukaryota > Metazoa > Chordata > Actinopteri > Cypriniformes > Cyprinidae > Carassius > Carassius auratus. The sequence goes on along the minus strand of NW_020525170.1, from coordinate 18,344 downwards.
AAATCATTCTGATCCCAAACTCTGACCAGTGTGTGTGTGTGTGTGAGTGGCACTTATCCCCACAATAATAAACATGTTAAATACTCATCTGAGGAGAAATATAATTTATATAGGAGGACATAATTTTATATGCAATATTATCTTTTCTTTTCATCATCATCTTTAAGAGTTCATGATATTTTCTGTTCAACTTTATTCTCAGTTGATAATCTGAATCAGTCGCGAACATGCTCCAAATTCCCGATCTGAATCAAAACAATCAACAATACATCCTAAAAGAGTTGAATTTTTTGTTTAGAAAGAAAGAATCAATTTTTCTGAGCCCAAACTTTTGAACTATAGTGTTTATTGTTAGAAAATACTTCTATTTTAAATAAATGCTCTTCTTTTTAACTTTTCATTCATCAAAGAATCCTGAAAGAAGTATCACAGTTTCAGCAGCACAACTCTGATAATGAATCATAATATTAGAATGATTTCTGAAGATCATGTGACACTGAAGACTGGAGTGATGATGCTGAAAATCACAGCAATAAAATAGATTTTAATGTATATTAAAATAGAAAAAAATTAGTTTTACTTCATAATAATATTTCACTTTTTCCCCTGTATCTTTGATCAAATAAATGCAGTTTTGATAAGGAAACTCCTGTAAAAATACGAAAAAATAAATAAAAATCATTCTGATACCAAACTCTGACCGGCGTGTGTGTGTGTGTGTGTGTAGCACTTACACACTAATCCCCACAATAATAAAGATGTTAAATACTCATCTGAAGAGGAAACAATGTTGCATCATAATAAAAGGATGTGTGACGTACACTTTTCTGTAAACTGAGCCAAACATTTTTTCACTGATTTAGGGTAGAGTAAGAATATTTACTGTATTGCTCAAGTTAGTTCATATTTAGATATAATTTTATATCCAATATTACCTTTTCTTTTCATCATCATCTTTAAGAGTTCATGATAATTTATGTTCAACTTTATTTCTCAGTTGATTAATCCATCCACAATTCATAAAACACAACACATGCAACTGAGGTACAAGAAGTATTGACTTCCAAAAGTCATTGAAATCAATTAAAAATCACATGGACAGGTTAAAAAAAAGCCTCAGGTCAAATATTCATTTATCACAAATTAACTGTTTGACAAACACTTCCTGCTCTGATGTCCAGATCTTAATTAAAAAAAAAATCACAAACAGGCTCCGAAGTATCTGAAAACTTCGACCAAGGAATGTAAAAAATGAATGCGTTTTAATATAGTAAGATTAATTTAATATTGATCTTCCTCATTATATTAACATCCTTTTAACGAGCAATGCACCATAAGATCACCTTTACACTGTAAAAAAAACCACTTTATTTCAGTCTATATTAATAACCTCTATGTAAAAAAACATAGAATACCGTTCTTACCAAATTCATTCATCACATTATTTAATTATAATTCCCAGCCAGCGCATGACCGACCTTCATCGTTGAAATATGGTTGAAATAAGGTCAGTTGTGGTTTTAACGCTGAAACTACGTTGTTTCAACGTATAAAGATGACCGGTTTAAAAACTTCAGCACATGACCAACTTTCAACATTGAAATATGGTTTAAATAAGGTCAGTTGTTTTAATGAAACAACGTTAAAAATGTTGAATGCTAAACGATTGAAAAAGGTAAACAAGCTTTTAAATTATTTATATTAAATTAAGATTATTATTATTTTAAAAGCATTTTTAAATCGTTTAGTCATGATACCTATTCTAAAATCTAAAGCTGCTGGTCGTTATATCTGACTGCTCGGTCGGTCCCAAATTATTTAATATTTGCCTGTAAATATTTTTTTTATTTTGAGCGAATGTAATTTTAATGAAAATGAATAGGATTGTTTAAAGCCATGGTTCTCAAAGTGTCAGGCCCCCTCTAGTTGTTGCAGGTGAATCAATAAATTAAACCAATTAATGTTAATACATTTTAATTTAATCTTTGAGTAAGGTTTTTTTTTGTTAAGTATGTTACAATTAATGTACAGTACAGTTTTGTAAATTTTGTTACATAATTACATTTAAAATTACATTTTAATTTAAACTTTATTTTCATTTACCTGTACGTAAGCACAGTGTAGCGTTAATGTTCAAACTGTATTTACCATGGTAAAGTGTCTGACAACAATTAATATTCTTATTAGAATAAAACTGCTTTATTTTTGATCTGTAGAGCTGTAGCTGAATAGTTTGGTCTACTACGCTGCTGAAATGTAATGTTGGTCATTATGTTGGAACTTAATATTTAATAACAAATATTTTCTGAAGTGGTACTTGGTATAAAAAGTTTGAGAACCAATGGTTTAAAGAAATGGTATAATATGAAATCCTGTTTTTTAAGAACTTTCCAGTAAACTATTCTTCTTTCCCGTTGTAGAGTCATCAAGGATCCAGTTTATTCTTGAAATATTGGTAAGAAATTGTTCATTGTTCATCATATCAAAGTTATTGCGAAACATTGTGAACATACCTAAACTCACTGGTTAAATCTTATGTGTCCTCCAGAAGTTTGCGCTCTGCAAGTGAACGACTCCTTGTGGTGCCATCCCAAAGAAGTTCACAATCACTCTCACGGTCCTTCTCCTGGACTGTGGCCAGCTGCTGGAATCATTTTCAAGAAACATCTAAAGACTCATCTTTTTCATCAGAACTTAACCAACTAATACGAGCACTTTTCCTTCTTTTCTTGTCTTTCATATTTAAAAAAAAGAGTCCCCTTTGGTAGAAATCTCATCTGCATGCCCCACGGTAAAGAAGACACAGTCCTGGGGGGTTCCCATTAGAAATCATCTGGTTGAAGGTTCCCTTCTCGAACTGTGCAACACATTTTCATTGCACAAATGTACACATCTCTTGTCATGAGACACATTACTAAAGCGTGTTTTTGACAGAAACTGTAGTTTTCCACCAAAATAAAAGATCCGCAAAAATATGCATTTATATGCAAAAACATTTTACAAAAAACCCTTGAATATTATTGTATTTGGATTGTTCTACTACATGTTTTTAACAATACATCCATGCATACTCTGCATAAGAAAGTTTGGGAGTTTTATACAGTTTGTTTCCAAAATAAAACTGCTGTTTTACAATTTTGAGCATGTGGTAGTTTTTTTAAGTTGATTGTAAAGCCTTTGCTGCCAGTCCTTTGATTTTTAGCCTTGCATGTAGCATACAGTGTTGATTTAAATGGCAACTAGGATCTAGATGAACTACAATCTTGTCTTTATGCACGGTGCAAGGTACGACGGTGAAACAATGTCGTGTTATCAACATTGATTAACTTTTCAAAATCAACACCTCATTCAGCTTTCATCCCAGGTCTGCAGAACGACCCTAATTCACCTGTAATGAAGGTAAGACGGTGAAACAGCGTCGCGATTTCAACGGTGAATCCACGTCGGGGTTTCAACGTTGATCCAATTTGCAAAATCGAAAGGTAATTCAACGTTGATTCAACCATTTTAACTGACGTTGTTTCACCGTTGAATCAACGTTGAAATGCCGGCTGGGGAGGTACAGTGGAAATTTACCAAGTATAGCTTTATAAATAAAGATTTACCAGTGCTGTTGTCTACTAATTTTAAGAGATGTCCAACCAACTAAATCAGAAAGAATGCAGTGATGGGTAAGGGACTATGTACAGTATTGTTCAAAATAATAGCAGTACAATGTGACTAACCAGAATAATCAAGGTTTTTAGTATATTTTTTATTGCTACGTGGCAAACAAGTTACCAGTAAGTTCAGTAGATTGTCAGAAAACAAACAAGACCCAGCATTCATGATATGCACGCTCTTAAGGCTGTGCAATTGGGCAATTGTATTGTAATACTGTATTTGTTAGTAATCGTAATCGTAAATGTAATCGTAGTGATGCATGGTAAACTGAATCTACATGACGCATAGGGCTGGGACAACGTCGAAGCAAAATATGCGCATCGATTCGTCGACCTGTGTTTATTTCTCTAAAAAACGTTTGCCAAACGTTTACCTTATGTGCTCTGAATATACGTGATGGCCGGATCAACATTCTGTCCAACGTTATATAACCAATCCAGGGGTTTTTCTGCATTGATCTTTTTTTTGGCGGCTGTCAAAGCCCCGGCTGCGCGCGCACTCACAGTCTTCAAACAACACGAGCGCTTCTTGCTCTCTCTCTCTCCCTTGCATATGAATCAAAATCATTATAAACGATAGGAAAAGGGCGAAACACCAAATTTTCACACACGCTCGCGCACTCACAGTCTTCAAACTACACCACGCTGTCTTGCTATCTCTCTCTCTCCCTTGTGCATATTAACCAAAATCATTAGACACGATAGAAAAAGTGTGGAATGCCAAAGTTTCACGTGGAGCATTCGGAGATTTTTTTTTCTCCATGACAGCCTGCTGGCTCCCACTGTTATTTTTGTTTTATTTTGTATTTTTTTTGGAAAAGCACTCTCTGTATTAGCTTAAAGTCCTCAAGTTTACTTTGGTTACTGTATTCTTTCAATTGCTCTAAACAAGTATTTTTATTGCATCGGAAAAATAATCGCTAGATTAATCGTTTAAAAAATAATCGTTTATCCCAGCCCCAATTCATCTCAATCAATTACAGGCAGAAAAGTGGCTTCCACAAGTTTCTTCCTAGCACTAAAAGTAAAGCTAGATTTGTTTCTGAAATAGAAGCCGAGCTTGACTTTAAGTTTCTTATCTAACTAATTATGTAAAGGGAGAACATAGGCTGCTTTCCAACTTTTAGGAATTGAGTTAGAAAGAAGACTCAAATTAAAAATACGAGTTCACATATCACACCTAAACACGCTTGGAAAACATAATTAGAACTAGCTACTAAATTAGTTAAAAAATGCCTATCCATATACAGCTATGATGACTCAAATGATTCGTGATCCCGCTCCGATTCATTTGATTCATTTCAAGATAGCAGCCAAATCACAACAAATGCATACATAACACCAAATTACATTTTCACAAGAAGAACAAAATATTAAAAAATATATAACACAATGAGACTCTTAAGAAAAACAAGAACATGTCTCATCACAACACTCTTTACAGTAGTTTTAAATTCATTTATGGAAATAAGGGTTTCTAACTTTAGCTCTTTTTGTAGATTATTCCACCCCCAAGGTGCTAAATAAGAAAAGGCAGTTTTTCCTGATTCGGTTGTAAGGTGTTCTGGATCCAGAATGGAGCTTGTGTAAATCCTAGTTACCGTGGCAAAACATAGAAACAAATAGAGACATCATTAGCATAGCTGCTGTTCCAACAAAGTAAAATTAATTAGTTTAACCCAAGCTTAAGAATAAAAATGCGCATTTGATCAGATGCAACTACACTCACTATTTAAGATACATTATTCAAATGCTTGGCGAAAGAGATGCGTTTTTAATCTAGATTTAAACAGAGAGAATGTGTCTGAACCCTGAACATTATCAGGAAGCCTATTCCAGAGTTTGGGAGCCAAATGTGAAAAAGCTCTACCTCCTTTAGTGGACTTTGCTATCCTAGGAACTACCACAAGTCCAGCGTTTTGTGACCTTAGGGAGTGTGATGGGTTGTAGCGTGGTAGAAGGCTAGTTAGGTACCTCACTATTCAGGGAACAGACACAGTGTTAATAGTTTTTACAGCGCAAGCTCTTTTATCATTTAAGCGGGTGGAACAAATGTAATCTTAATAGTTATTTGAGAATTGTCTTACTAGTCACATGGAGCGAAGTGTCCTGGAGATGTTGTCAGAAAGCAGCTCCGCTCCGACTCTACTGGGGTGTAATCCATCAGCGCGAAACAGTCTAGGATGCTCCCAGAAAAGATTCCAGTTATTAACAAATAGCAGTTTCTGTTTTTCACACCATGACTACAACCATTCATTTAAAGCAAAAAGTCTACTGAACCTTTCGTGTCCTCGTCGATACGTGGGCAGTGGTCCTAACACAATGATCTTCGCTCGAAGGCAGGAGGGGGAGAAGTCGTCACCCGGGGCCCGGCTCGCGTCCTCCGCTGTGGATGCACCCAGGGTCCGTGGTGTCCCGGCGTCGGAGTGAAGGACATCTGGGAAGATCGCGTCCTGGGTGCACCGGGCCTGCGCAGAGAAACACACGGAGTAGACGTGGTGGGACTGTTAGCAGCACGCTGTATACTTACCCCGGACTTGTGAGCGTCAGCCCGGGATGATTCCAGCGCGGCTCTCCGCTCTCTCAGCTCGGCCTGCCTCACCTCCAGGTCACGAATCTGCTCCTCCACGGCCTCGAGCTGCATTCGACTACAGTTTACAAATTCATGGGAAAAGATTGCGAAAGTGTGCGCGCAGATTATGAATTCGTGGGTAAAGATTCAAAAGCCGAGGGTATGGTTTACAAAATCTGAGCGCACGGATTGGAAATTCGAAGGATAGGACATTCGAACCAGAAAGACACAGCTTACATTTGACTAAAAGTCTTTATGCTCAAGTAAAGTGAAATAATGAGCATATTTCCACTTTGAGAAACTCGTGTTGCTCTCGCCTTGACTCGCCATGACTGCCGCACATACTTGAATAAACGGAAACACGTCCACAGTGCGTCTTCGTGTTTACAGCGGTCAGCATCCACCAATCCTACAATGCGTTGCTGCTGCAAATAGGTTAGGCTGCACTTCAGTCAAAATTAATTACTTTTCTAAAAAGCAACGGACGATGCACCATACACACAGAACAATGGGTTAAAAATAACCCAACTTGGGTTGTCCTATAACCCAACTCACTGGATCACTATTGCACCAGACCAACAGTAATTTGACGCAGCAAGATGAGTTGATCATTTTTAACCCAACAGATGAGTTAAATATTCTACCCAAAACGTTGGGTCAAATTAATTACAATTCTGGGTTGTTTCAAAATTAACCCATAAACCAGATTAAGTCTAACATTACAGTTTTGTGGAAGTCGTGGCCTAATGGTTAGAGGGTTGGACTCCCAATCGAAGGGTTGTGAGTTCTAGTCTCAGGCCGGACGGAATTGTGGGTGGGGGGAGTGCATGAACAGCTCTCTCTCCACCTTCAATACCACGACTTAGGTGCCCTTGAGCAAGGCATCGAACCCCCAACTGCTCCCCGGGCGCCGCAGCATAAATGGCTGCCCACTGCTCCGGGTGTGTGCTCACAGTGTGTGTGTGTGTGTGTTCACTGCTCTGTGTGTGTGCATTTCGGATGGGTTAAATGCAGAGCACAAATTCTGAGTATGGGTCACCATACTTGGCTGAATGTCACTTCACTTTCACTTTCAATAGGAAAATAAACTGCAATAGACGACCCATATAAAACTGTGAAACTACAAACCTAGAACCGAATACATGCTAGATTTATGCATATTATGCAATAAACACTTAAACAATAAAAAAACAAAGCAATGGAATGTTTGAAAAAAATTATTACATTAATATCAACAATAAAGTAGAAATGATTCAGTTCAAACATTCAGAGCAAAACAACAATTTCGACTGAACTGTGGCTGAACATTCAACAGACCAACAGCAGATCTATAGTGAATACATTCAAATTCCTAATTGCTGCTTTTAAGAGCCATTAGCTCTACTTGCAAGCAAGAATTCTAGTTTGAATAAACTTAACCATTTTAGCCGAAGGCCTGAAACACACTCTGATCATTTCCCAGGGTCAGGATGTGGGGGTATGACTTGCACGCCTTGACCTCATGAAGGACCTCCACCATGTTTATTCCAGGCTAAAGAAGAGAATACAAGAGACCGAGAGTACGAGTGAGTAATAGGGGTGTCACGATTTCGATTTTAAATCGAAATCGATCGAAATTAAGTCACAGTCTCGAACTTCGAATTAAAAAATGGAATCGTCGATGCTGCCACGCCCCCATTTTGTATGACGGCAAATCAATGACAAAATTAACCGAGCATTCAACTGATGCTGGCGCGCGCGCTATTTGGCTTCCGCGAGAGGAAAACTGAATCGGATGCGAAGAAACGGGAGCCCGCGAGCTCATTTCAAACTCTCGCGCGCGCGTGACATGTACTCTGCGCGCAATAAAAGCCCTCGCGCGCGCATGCTCATTCCCCACATCCTCGCGCTCGATCATCTCACCTCTGCTTGCGCGAACAATTTTATTTTTATCAGTCGTGGGGCGGGGCTTGCTGTTTTAGTTGTTATCTCAAATGTCATTGGTTATTCCCCTTTTCCTAAAGTCAGTATTCGACGCCTGTTAGAAAATGAGTAATAATTCACTTGACTTGACCCATGACTTCATCAGTGGACCAGATACATGCGAGTAATCATTTCTTTTGCTTGTTTAATTTATTTTTGTCTTTAATGTAATTTAATGCATTGTTTATAGAGTAGATCTTTTGTAGATACTTGATTAACTGGAATTCTTCTGATTGCTAGTGATTGCAGTCTTGTAATAAGAGATACACATATTTTACAGACTGTAATGATGCACACACACACACACACACACATACTGTTCATACATACATTGAATGTCATCTTTTGTGACTGCACTTACAAAAGAGAAACTGGATGGCAGTTTAAGTTTTCAATTGACTAAAGAATTTTGTTATGGTTATACTAAAGTTATTGTTACATTATGTTGTTAATAAAAGTTTTAAATTTGACAGTGTAATGTGGTACATTGCAAACAAAGGTCAGATATTATATTACATAAAAGTCTAGTTTGAAAAATGACAATCTGTGCTTTAAAGAGAATAAATGTAAAAATCGAGAATCGAATCGAACCGTGACCTTAGAATCGAAAATGCAATCGAATCGAGGATTTGGAGAATCGTGACACCCCTAGTGAGTAAGGACCAAATGTCTACCGATTACTATAGTAGAATTGAAATACAGCATTTCTAATTTAAGAAGTTGAACTGTAATAGTCCACATTTCATTGCAAATAACCAATATTCCAAACCTTTTTTTTTTTTTTTGATGCTTTGATAGTGACCTCGACGCGTTGTCCCAGCCCTAGTCATGTGCAAACCATAGACTGTATAAAAACATGGACATAGTGTCCGTGACGTCACCCGTAGACTCCTGAAGTGTGTTTTTGAAGCCTAAAGTGTGCAGAGCGAGCCGTCGCCATCTTGGCAGCGCGTCACCGCAAAACTCTCCCGGCCAATCAAAAATGAGCAAAAAGGCGAGAGCTACTTGCTGAAGCCACGCCCACTTCGCGCGTCAGCAGCGGCAATCCACCTGTCACTCAAGTGGCCACGCCCTTAATTATGCAGAACTTTAAGTCTTAATATAATTTAAACGGATGAGTTATAAAAAAAATAAAAAAATTCACCACCCTCACAGTTGTCATGAAGGGCAAAATTAGCTATGTAGACCAAAATCATTTTTTGAACCAGGCTGAAAAAGTTGGGCATTTTAACATGGGGAGTCTATGGGACTGACTTTCTTCTGCAGCCAGCCTCAAGCGGCCAGTCGATGAATTGCAGTTTTAGTCACTTCCTTATTGGCCTCACGAGAGAGAGCGGGAGGTTCACGCTCGGTGCAAACGTAAAAATAGGCCTATGTTTCACTTTTAAAAAAAAAATCACAACAGCGCGAACTGCTGCATGAGTCATTAGTTAACAGACGTAAAAGATCAGCCAGCTGTTTTTTTTTTCATTAATATATATATATATATATATATATATATATATATATATATATATATATATATATATATATATATATACAGAATCTGAATTAAAATGTGTTTGATTTAAGCCTACATTTCAAAATTTGTGTCAAAATTATATCGCGCATACAGCTCAACGCGATTGTTATAAAGGTGTTTAAACAACAATACACTTCCACTTGCATGTATTTGACAATCAGAATATCAGATATTTCATTCCATAGCTAACACATTTGTAAATATGGGCCATCCAGGGTTGGTTTTTTTATCATTACATGTGAAAATGACTTTGTGCAGCTCATTCACATGCACACTCTGGCGCAGATCCGCCTCTCGCGATGCTCAGCTGTGAACGATTTAAAAATGTTTGACTTGAAGCACGACTGCAGACGGTGGTATGATTCGCTCTTTTGTTGTTCTGTTTTCTTTCAGGATCAAAAATACAACAAATTAAAGAGTTTATCTGTATTTCCGACTGATGAGAACTATTCATAAATCAGTCAATTTTGTATTTTATTATGAGATATTTTATTTTAATGTGGTCAGTGACTCAAGCACTGATGGACCAAAGTTCACGTATTTCGACATTTGCAGTAAAAACGTGAAATATAAATTCTCAGAAAATGCATTTAATACCAATTTATTGAAACGTCTGTTTTATATACTCCATTAATAAAGGAGTCCAGACATTGGAAAAATATCAGTCCACATGCGTTTTATATTTAATATGAGGGAAATAGACATGCATGCGTGACAAAAAATATTTAACTTTTGGGTAGCAAAATATTTTTTAGTAATTCTGTCAATTACACTGAGGTTATTACATTGTCTGCTATATATTTGCTTCTTATTTATTAAATACGGGCAATTGATTGATAAAACATTGATCAAAATTAAGATATCATTTATAAAAAACGAATCTCTTTTAAAAAGAGTTTTCCATAAAACAAAACTTAATGAAATCATGTTTTACCAAAAACAGCGCCTCTGCCTCGAGAGTCGATGATAGCCCTGAAGACGCCTAGCAATGATATACCTTTAGTGGTATTATACCTTTAGTTAATTTATACCTTGAGTCTTCGTAGCACGCTAAGAGACAGCGTTCTTTGGTCAGAACCATGGAGAGCGATCGCGGATAGGTCCGTCCTATGCACCGAAACTTTCAACAATGCAACAAAATATTTAAAGAGCATCAAGCTATTAAAATCTATATTATGTTTACACACAGATAATATAACAGTAGGCTATATTAGTCAATATTTTTATTAGGTTAAGCAGTGATTGGATATTTTTTTTTTTTTTTTATGTATTTAATTTAAGGCCCACCCACAATTGGTCTGGTCCATCCAAAACTGTAATCCTGGCACCGTGCCTGGGCCACACTGAGCTGTGCGTAACGCCCACAGACGTGAAGTGAATCAGACAGATGCTGTCCTGTACTGTCTGAAATTCTGTGGCGAAGCATGTGCAAAACAGATTGAACTAATCATGAAGTCAATCAGGATACATAACACAGCCTACTATAGGCCTACACCCAAAATTGTCTGATGTAGACTAGACTAGGGCTGCACGATCTGTCGTTTAAGCATCGATATCGCAATGTACGAATCCACGATAGTCACATCGCAGGATGTGCGATGTAGGATGTCGTAGTTGATTTGTTATTCATTAACTGTATGGGCCAGCTGCTCCCCGGCCCTTGACCAATGTGATTCGCAGATTAATTGCACAGCTTAACCATCATAGAGTGAAAGTTTATCATTGACAGGACTGAAAACCACATGCAAGTTTAACAGGGCAGAGAGAGAGAGAGAGCGCGAGAGACAGAGAGAGAGCGCACGAGAGAGACAGAGAGAGAGAGAGCGTGCACGAGCGAGAGACAGAGAGAGAGAGCGTGAGATTGACAGTGAGAGAGCACGCACGAGCGCGAGAGACAGAGAGAGAGCGCAGGAGAGAGACAGAGAGAGAGAGAGCGTGCACGAGCGAGAGACAGAGAGAGAGAGAGAGCGCACGAGAGAGACAGAGAGAGAGAGAGCGTGCACGAGCGAGAGACAGAGAGAGAGAGAGAGCGCACGAGAGAGACAGAGAGAGAGAGAGCGTGCACGAGCGAGAGACAGAGAGAGAGAGCGTGCACGAGCGAGAGAGAGAGAGAGAGAGAGAGCGCGCACGCGAGAGACAGAGAGAGAGCGCACGAGAGAGACAGAGAGAGAGAGCGTGCACGAGCGAGAGAGAGAGAGAGAGAGAGCGCGCACGCGAGAGACAGAGAGAGAGCGCACGAGAGAGACAGAGAGAGAGAGCGTGCACGAGCGAGAGAGAGAGAGAGAGAGAGCGCGCACGCGAGAGACAGAGAGAGAGCGCACGAGAGAGACAGAGAGAGAGAGCGTGCACGAGCGAGAGACAGAGAGAGAGAGAGAGAGAGAGCGTGCACGCGAGAGACAGAGAGAGAGCGCACGAGAGAGACAGAGAGAGAGAGAGCGTGCACGAGCGAGAGACAGAGAGAGAGAGAGAGCGTGCACGAGCGAGAGAGAGAGCGCGCACGCGAGAGACAGAGAGAGAGAGAGCGTGAGATTGACAGTGAGAGAGCGCGAGAGAGAGCGAGCCGTCTACAAACAACACCAGCGCTGTCTTGATCGCTCTCCCTCGCGCATATTAATCAATTGACACGATGGTGTCGATGTACGTGTGCTCACCCCATTTTTGTTTGTAAGAAAAAATATCGCAATATATAATGGCAGAGAAATAAAATCGCAATGTCATTTTTTCCCAATATCGTGCAGCCCTAGACTAGACCAAATTGCGTTACTCAGTTTTGTGGTAACGTTAGCCATGTTCTTTATGTAACGGCTTTTTGACAGCTTCGGCTGAGGTTGCCCTTGTGTTAATGCCAAAGGCCGTGTAATAACTTCTGTATGACCTGGCAATAAAATTTGAAAAAAGTGTCTAATGTGATTGGCTTAACTGGTTTGATTTCGGGTGCAGGTCGGGTGTCGGTTCGATTTTAAGCGGGTCGGGTGCGGATTTTAATTAGTGCTGCTGTTGGAAAACGGTTTTAATGCGGTTTTAAGCACTGCGGGTAAGGGCAGGTGCGGATTTACAAATTTGTAAAGTGCAGCTCTCTGGCTCAGATGTTGATAAAATGAATAAAGTTTCCCCTTTAGATGTGCTTGAGGACTTACAGGCTTATGGTTGATGAAGGCCAAGCTGCATTCCTGTATGGTGAGGCGAACTACTTTCACACCGTGGCCAACTTTGTAAATTGTAGGTAGAAGCAAGGCTGGCAACTGCCTCAGGGCGAGTTCCCCAACACCATCTGTAGGAGGACATAGGTGTCAATACGATGTGAAATAGCATACCTGTGATTTAACAATACCTGCAATTTCATCGTATATAAATTGCATAAATACCATATTTTCCAGACTATAAGTCGCACTTTTTTTCATAGTTTTGCTGGTCCTGCGACGTATAGTTAGGTGCAACTTATTTATAAAATTAATTTGATGTGAACCAAGAGAAATGAACTAAGAGACATGAACCAAGAGAAAACATTACCGTCTCCAGCCACATGAGGGCGCTCTATGGTGCTCCTGTAGCATACCCCTGAGCAGCATAGAGCGCCCTCTCATGATTGTAGACTAATGTTTTCTCTTGGTTCTAAATAAATGCGACTTATAGTCCAGTATAGAAGTTTTTTTTTCCTCATCATGACGTATTTTTGGACTGATGCGACTTATAGTCCAGTGCGACTTATAGTCACAAAAATACCCTAACCTGCATCTTTCATTGCATTCCCTGCATTTACAAGATCTGCTGAAAAAGAATATACCTGGTGTTAATCCATCCAGGGGCAATGTCAGCTTCCCCTCCTGTCTTACAGGTACAGGATCTTCTCAGCATAAATGGGTAGCCAAGTTTCAGACAACTTTGATGCAGCATCCCCATGTAGGACAAGAAAGTCCCGTGCAATCTATAAAATGGAAAACACATTTTTAAAACCAATTTAATGTGGCACACTAATAAGACATTATAAACAATGTTTCCTCATATGTAAGATCATATTTCCCTATACCTACCATGGATCTGATCGATGGTCCAATTGTTGTCCCTAATCCACTTGGTCCTTTGTAGGTCTCTATCTGGCTGAGGGGCTGAGAATTGTTTCTCAATTCGTTAAACTGTGATTCTATAAAAGGCTGTGTCCGTTCAACTAGGCACTATTTTCTGTATTTGTTGTGCAACCTCTTATCAATGTTCATGTTCATGCAAAAGCTTGCATAAGAACACGTCGTGCTGCGGTCACTTGCAGGCATTGAACAACAGAAGATGCATTGATGTGTTGCATAGCACATACAGAAAATCTTTACCCAGTGACAGCATTTTTAAAAAGAACAAGTCAACAATATAAATGCAATGAATTTTGTGGAGTAAACGTAAAATAACCAAATCAAAATTCAAGACACAGGACTTGAGTTGTTAATTAAAACCTTTGCATTGGCCATATTGACGGTAAGCATTTCATACATATTTATGTCCTATAATTCAAACTACCACTTTAAAGTACTGCTGAAAATATATATTTCATAAGAATCCATGTCTGAAAAGGGCTTGAGTAGCAATACAGACTTGATATGCGGTGGATGGGAAAACAAATTTCTTACCTCTAATGTTAAATCTTTTGACAAGTCACAAGGTCTGTCAAAGTGTTAATGACAAAGTTGTCCATTGATCTGAAACGAACACAAAAACAGCTTACGCAAAAATACAATTGCTATTGTATTAACTATTCATACGTCACCATGCAAAAGCAATGCAGACTACAGCAGCAGAAATGTAAAACGATGTGAAGATACCATTTTATTTAACATCACAAAATAGAGAGAAAACAATCCTCCCTCTCTCTATTTAATTCATAACAAGTTGCATACATGTACATTGTGTATGTTCTTACAGCACAATAATATTTGTGGCTGCTCACAGCAAAGACTTCAGTGCACATAAATATATTATATATTTCTTGATGTTACAGACCACGCGCAGAAGCCCAAGTAACGTTAGACAGAGAAGACAGTTCTGCAAAATAAGTGCATCCGATCTTTATACGTATACATAACTTAATAAACCAAACACAAATTTGAAGTAAACTCATAATGAACACTATAACTTTGTAACTGGATTCAATTTGAATAGAATTAAACGCGTTTCACAATCACCTCGTGTTACAGCGTTCAAAAATGGCGGACAGTCTGCATATCAACATATTCACAATCCCGATGGATAATACCCGAAATATCAGCGGTATGAACATATACATTTATGTTACAGATCTCGTGTGCATATTATCAAATTGCTGTAACAATAATACCTTCAAAATACAAGGAAAATTTGACGCGGAAAAATCTGTGTAGCTTCACACCAAATGCTCTGCAGATGTAAGGGCGCAGGCGCGCACACAGCTCCTCCTTTCAGTTTTCAAAATAAGAGTCTTGGTTTCACACTACTGCAGACTATTCTTAAACTAACCCTGTGTTGATTTACTTTCAAGTCTCGCATCTTTACAATTCACATGAATAAATATAAACTTATCTTTCACAAAATCAAAATATCTCACTGTTTTTACATATTTTAATCGGTAAACACTGCATGTTATGCCTTCACGTCACATTAAAACCCAGCCGGCATTTCAACATTGAAACAAGGTCAGGTACCATGGTTGTATGATTCAGTGTCTCTGCAGTGGATTATAGATCAACAGCGCCACCTGCTGTCGACACGCGGCTATTGATATGCTACAGTCAAAAATCTGTAATAATTCAATCAAAATAAAATATATAAAATAATGGTTTCTATTTTCATTTTCCTTTAAAATATCATTCTGTGATAAAAAAAAACAAACATAATAAATCATTCTGATCCCAAACTGTGACCAGTGTGTGTGTGTGCGTGCGTGTGTGTGTGTGAGTGAGTGGCACTTACACACTAATCCCCACAATAATATGTTAAATACTCATCTGAGGACGAATATAATTTATATAGGAAGATATAAGTTTATATGCAATATTATCTTTTCTTTTCATCATCATCTTTAAGGGTTCATGATAATTTCTGTTCAACTTTATTCTCAGTTGATAAATCTGAATCAGAGTCGCGAACATGCTCCGAATTCCCGATCTGAATCAAAACAATCAACAATACATCCTAAAAGAGTTGAATTTTTTGTTTAGAAAGAAAGAATCAATTTTTCTGATCCCAAACTTTTGAACTCTAGTGTTTATTGTTAGAAAATACTTCTATTTTAAATAAATGCTCTTCTTTTTAACTTTTCATTCATCAAAGAATCCTGAAAGAAGAATCACAGTTTCAGCAGCACAACTCTGATAATGAAATCATAATATTAGAATGATTTCTGAAGATCATGTGGCACTGAAGACTGGAGTAATGATGCTGAAAATCACAGCAATAAAATAGATTTTAATGTAGCTATATTAAAATAGAAAAAAATTAGTTTTACTTCATAATAATATTTCACTTTTTCCCCTGTATCTTTGATCAAATAAATGCAGTTTTGATAAGGAAACTCCTGTAAAAAAACGAAAAAATAAATAAAAATCATTCTGATACCAAACTCTGACCGGCGTGTGTGTGTGTGTAGCACTTACACACTAATCCCCACAATAATAAAAGATGTTAAATACTCATCTGAAGAGGAAACAATGTTGCATCATAATAAAAGGATGTGTGACGTACACTTTTCTGTAAACTGAGCCAAACATTTTTTCACTGATTTAGGGTAGAGTAAGAATATTTACTGTATTGCGCAAGTTAGTTCATATTTAGATATAATTTTATATGCAATATTACCTTTTCTTTCATCATCATCTTTAAGAGTTCATGATAATTTATGTTCAACTTTATTTCTCAGTTGATTAATCCATCCACAATTCATAAAACACAACACATGCAACTGAGGTAAAAGAAGTATTAACTTCCAAAAGTCATTGAAATCAATTAAAAATCACATCGTCAGGTTAAAAAAAAAAGCCTCAGGTCAAATATTCATTTATCACAAATTAACTGTTTGACAAACACTTCCTGCTCTGATGTACAGATCTTAATTTAAAAAAAATCACAAAAATGCTCCGAAGTGCCGATCTGAATCAACCGAGTCGCGAATAGGCTCCGAAGTGCCGATCTGAATCAACAGAGTCGCGAACATGCTCCGAAGTGCCGATCTGAATCAACCGAGTCGCGAACAGGCTCCGAAGTGCCGATCTGAATCAACCGAGTCGCGAACAGGCTCCGAAGTGCCGATCTGAATTAACCGAGTTGCAAACAGGCTCCGAAGTATCTGAAAACTTCGACCAAGGAATGTAAAAAATGAATGCATTTTAATATAGTAAGAATGATTAAGATTGATCTTCCTCTATATTATATTAACATCCTTTTAACGAGCAATTCACCATAAGATCACCTTTACACTGTAAAAAAAAACACTATATTTCAGTCTATATTAATAACCTCTATGTAAAAAAACATAGAATACCATTCTTACCAAATTCATTCAAAACGTTATTAAATCATAATTCGTTTTTTAAACACTTACAGGAACTTTCAGAGCTGATTTCAAAGTTACTGCGTTTATAAAACAACTCTATGAAAGACTCAGATCACGTATCTAAAAATAAATCGCTATAGTAAAAGAGAATTAATAAAAGGAGTGAAGTTTTCTACTGTTCTGCTGTGTTTGGTCCTCACGCGCGTCTGACGCTCCGCGGCCCGTCTCCGCCCCTCACACGCGTGTTTACAGCACAAAATTAATCATCTGTGCTAATTATACATTTACTTCATTGTCAGCTTCAGGAACTCCCCTTATTATTGTTCAATGAACTGTTTGAAAGAAAAAAGGTTGTACTTCAGTGTCTCTGCAGGTGATTATAGATCAACAGCGCCACATGCTATTGACACGCGGCTATTGATAGTGATGCTACAGTCAAAAATCATTAATAATTCAAACTTATCAAAATAAAATGTATAAATAATGGTTCTGTTTTAATTTTCCTTTAAAATATCATTATTTCTGTGATTTAAAAAAAAAACATAATAAATCATTTGATCCCAAACTCTGACCAGTGTGTGTGTGTGTGTGTGTGTGTGTGAGTGGCACTTACACACTAATCCCCACAATAATCAACATGTTAAATACTTCATCTGAAGAGAAACAATGTTGCATCATAATAAAAGGATGTGTGACGTACACTTTCTGTAAACTGAGCCAAACATTTTTTTACTGATTTAGGGTTTAGAGATAAGAATATTTACTGTATTGCGCAAGTTAGTTCATATTTAGATATAAATTTATATGCAATATTACCTTTTCTTTCATCATCATCTTTAAGAGTTCATGATAATTTATGTTCAACTTTATTCTCAGTTGATTAATCCATCCACAATTCATAAAACAACACATGCAACTTAAAGAAGTATTAACTTCCAAAAGTCATTGAAATCAATTAAAAATCACATCGTCAGGTTAAAAAAAAGCCTCAGGTCAAATATTTTTTTATCACAAATTAACTGTTTTGACAAACACTTCCTGCTCTGATGTCCAGATCTTAATTAAAAAATCACAAACAGGCTCCGAAGTCCCGATCTGAATCAACCGAGTCGCGAA
>NW_020525169.1:0-27414 GCF_003368295.1 Carassius auratus | reverse complement strand
TGTTCGCGACTCGGTTGATTCAGATCGGCACTTCGGAGCCTGTTCGCGACTCGGTTGATTCAGATCGGCACTTCGGAGCATGTTCGCGACTCGGTTGATTCAGATCGGCACTTCGGAGCCTGTTCGCGACTCGGTTGATTTAGATCGGCACTTCGGAGCCTGTTCGCGACTCGGTTGATTCAGATCGCCATTTCGGAGCGTGTTCGCGACTCGGTTGATTCTGATCGGGACTTCGGAGCCTGTTTGTGATTTTTTAAAATTAAGATCTGGACATCAGAGCATGAAGTGTTTGTCAAACAGTTAATTTGTGATAAATGAATATTTGACCTGAGGCTTTTTTTTTAACCTGACGATGTGATTTTTAATTGATTTCAATGACTTTTGGAAGTTAATACTTCTTGTACCTCAGTTGCATGTGTTGTGTTTTATGAATTGTGGATGGATTAATCAACTGAGAAATAAAGTTGAACATAAATTATCATGAACTCTTAAAGATGATGATGAAAGAAAAGGTAATATTGCATATAAAATTATATCTAAATATGAACTAACTTGCGCAATACAGTAAATATTCTCTCTACCCTAAATCAGTGAAAAAATGTTTGGCTCAGTTTACAGAAAAGTGTACGTCACACATCCTTTTATTATGATGCAACATTGTTTCCTCTTCAGATGAGTATTTAACATGTTGATTATTGTGGGGATTAGTGTGTAAGTGCCACTCACACACACACACACACACACACACACACACTGGTCAGAGTTTGGGATCAGAATGATTTATGTTTTTTTTTTAAATCACAGAAATAAATGATATTTTAAAGGAAAATTAAAACAGAAACCATTATTTTATACATTTTATTTTGATAAGTTTGAATTATTAATGATTTTTGACTGTAGCATCACTATCAATAGCCGCGTGTCAATAGCATGTGGCGCTGTTGATCTATAATCACCTGCAGAGACACTGAAATACAACCTTTTTTTCTTTCAAACAGTTCATTGAACAATAATAAATGAAGTACCTGAAGCTGACAATGAAGTAAATGTATAATAATTAGCACAGATGATTAATTTAGTGCTGTAAACACGCGTGTGAGGGCGGAGACGCGCCGCGGAGCGTCAGACGCGCGTGAGGACCAAACACAGCAGAACAGTAGAAAACTTCACTCCTTTTATTATTTTCTTTTACTATAGCGATTTATTTTTAGATACGTGATCTGAGTCTTTCATAGAGTTGTTTTTTAAACGCAGTAACTTTGAAATCAGCTCTGAAAGTTCCTGTAAGTGTTTAAAAAACGAATTATGATTTAATAACGTGTTGAATGAATTTGGTAAGAACGGTATTTTTTTTACATAGAGGTTATTAATATAGACTGAAATATAGTGTTTTTTTTACAGTGTAAAGGTGATCTTATGGTGAATTGCTCGTTAAAAGGATGTTAATATAATATAGAGGAAGATCAATCTTAATTATTCTTACTATATTAAAATGCATTCATTTTTTACATTCCTTGGTCGAAGTTTCAGATACTTCGGAGCCTGTTTGCAACTCGGTTAATTCAGATCGGCACTTCGGAGCCTGTTCGCGACTCGGTTGATTCAGATCGGCACTTCGGAGCATGTTCGCGACTCGGTTGATTCAGATCGGCACTTCGGAGCATGTTCGCGACTCGGTTGATTCAGATCGGCACTTCGGAGCTATTCGCGACTCGGTTGATTCAGATCGGCACTTCGGAGCCTGTTCGCGACTCGGTTGATTCAGATCGGCACTTCGGAGCATGTTCGCGACTCGGTTGATTTAGATCGGCACTTCGGAGCCTGTTCGCGACTCGGTTGATTAATCGGCACTTCGGAGCTGTTCGCGACTCGGTTGATTCAGATCGGCACTTCGGAGCCTGTTCGCGACTCGGTTGATTTAGATCGGCACTTCGGAGCCCTGTTCGCGACTCGGTTGATTCAGATCGCCATTTCGGAGCGTGTTCGCGACTCGGTTGATTCTGATCGGGACTTCGGAGCCTGTTTGTGATTTTTAAAATTAAGATCTGGACATCAGAGCATGAAGTGTTTGTCAAACAGTTAATTTGTGATAAATGAATATTTGACCTGAGGCTTTTTTTTAACCTGACGATGTGATTTTTTAATTGATTTCAACTGACTTTTGGAAGTTAATACTTCTTGTACCTCAGTTGCATGTGTTGTGTTTTATGAATTGTGGATGGATTTAATCAACTGAGAAATAAAGTTGAACATAAATATCATGAACTCTTAAAGATGATGATGAAAGAAAAGGTAATATTGCATATAAAAATTATATCTAAATATGAACTAACTTGCGCAATACAGTAAATATTCTTACTCTACCCTAAATCAGTGAAAAAATGTTTGGCTCAGTTTACAGAAAAGTGTACGTCACACATCCTTTTATTATGATGCAACATTGTTTCCTCTTCAGATGAGTATTTAACATGTTGATTATTGTGGGGATTAGTGTGTAAGTGCCACTCACACACACACACACACACACACACACACACTGGTCAGAGTTTGGGATCAGAATGATTTATTATGTTTTTTTTTTAAATCACAGAAATAAATGATATTTTAAAGGAAAATTAAAACAGAAACCATTATTTTATACATTTTATTTTGATAAGTTTGAATTATTAATGATTTTTGACTGTAGCATCACTATCAATAGCCGCGTGTCAATAGCATGTGGCGCTGTTGATCTATAATCACCTGCAGAGACACTGAAGTACAACCTTTTTTTCTTTCAAACAGTTCATTGAACAATAATAAATGAAGTACCTGAAGCTGACAATGAAGTAAATGTATAATAATTAGCACAGATGATTAATTTAGTGCTGTAAACACGCGTGTGAGGGGCGGAGACGCGCCGCGGAGCGTCAGACGCGCGTGAGGACCAAACACAGCAGAACAGTAGAAAACTTCACTCCTTTTATTAATTCTCTTTACTATAGCGATTTATTTTTAGATACGTGATCTGAGTCTTTCATAGAGTTGTTTTATAAACGCAGTAACTTTGAAATCAGCTCTGAAAGTTCCTGTAAGTGTTTAAAAAAACGAATTATGATTTAATAACGTGTTGAATGAATTTTGTAAGAACGGTATTCTATTTTTTACATAGAGGTTATTAATATAGACTGAAATATAGTGTTTTTTTACAGTGTAAAGGGTGATCTTATGGTGAATTGCTCGTTAAAATGATGTTAATATAATATAGAGGAAGATCAATCTTAATATTCTTACTATATTAAAATGCATTCATTTTTTACATTCCTTGGTCGAAGTTTTCAGATACTTCGGAGCCTGTTTGCAACTCGTTGATTCAGATCGGCACTTCGGAGCATGTTCGCGACTCGGTTGATTTAGATCGGCACTTCGGAGCCTGTTCGCGACTCGGTTGATTGATTTCAGATCGCCATTTCGGAGCGTGTTTCGCGACTCGGTTGATTCTGATCGGGACTTCGGAGCCTGTTTGTGATTTTTTAAAATTAAGATCTGGACATCAGAGCATGAAGTGTTTTGTCAAACAGTTAATTTGTGATAAATGAATATTTGACCTGAGGCTTTTTTTTAACCTGACGATGTGATTTTTAATTGATTTCAATGACTTTTGGAAGTTAATACTTCTTGTACCTCAGTTGCATGTGTTGTGTTTTATGAATTGTGGATGGATTAATCAACTGAGAAATAAAGTTGAACATAAATTATCATGAACTCTTAAAGATGATGATGAAAGAAAAGGTAATATTGCATATAAAATTATATCTAAATATGAACTAACTGCGCAATACAGTAAATATTCTTACTCTACCCTAAAATCAGTGAAAAAATGTTTGGCTCAGTTTACAGAAAAGTGTACGTCACACATCCTTTTATTATGATGCAACATTGTTTCCTCTTCAGATGAGTATTTAACATGTTGATTATTGTGGGGATTAGTGTGTAAGTGCCACTCACACACACACACACACACACACACACACACTGGTCAGAGTTTGGGATCAGAATGATTTATTATGTTTTTTTTTAAATCACAGAAATAAATGATATTTTAAAGGAAAATTAAAACAGAAACCATTATTTTATACATTTTATTTTGATAAGTTTGAATTATTAATGATTTTTGACTGTAGCATCACTATCAATAGCCGCGTGTCAATAGCATGTGGCGCTGTTGATCTATAATCACCTGCAGAGACACTGAAATACAACCTTTTTTTTCTTTCAAACAGTTCATTGAACAATAATAAATGAAGTACCTGAAGCTGACAATGAAGTAAATGTATAATAATTAGCACAGATGATTAATTTAGTGCTGTAAACACGCGTGTGAGGGGCGGAGACGCGCCGCGGAGCGTCAGACGCGCGTGAGGACCAAACACAGCAGAACAGTAGAAAACTTCACTCCTTTTATTATTTCTCTTTTACTATAGCGATTTATTTTTAGATACGTGATCTGAGTCTTTCATAGAGTTGTTTTATAAACGCAGTAACTTTGAAATCAGCTCTGAAAGTTCCTGTAAGTGTTTAAAAAACGAATTATGATTTAATAACGTGTTGAATGAATTTGGTAAGAACGGTATTCTATGTTTTTTTACATAGAGGTTATTAATATAGACTGAAATATAGTGTTTTTTTTTACAGTGTAAAGGTGATCTTATGGTGAATTGCTCGTTAAAAGGATGTTAATATAATATAGAGGAAGATCAATCTTAATTATTCTTACTATATTAAAATGCATTCATTTTTTACATTCCTTGGTCGAAGTTTCAGATACTTCGGAGCCTGTTTGCAACTCGGTTAATTCAGATCGGCACTTCGGAGCCTGTTCGCGACTCGGTTGATTCAGATCGGCACTTCGGAGCATGTTCGCGACTCGGTTGATTCAGATCGGCACTTCGGAGCCTATTCGCGACTCGGTTGATTCAGATCGGCACTTCGGAGCATGTTCGCGACTCGGTTGATTTAGATCGGCACTTCGGAGCCTGTTCGCGACTCGGTTGATTTAGATCGGCACTTCGGAGCCTGTTCGCGACTCGGTTGATTCAGATCGCCATTTCGGAGCGTGTTCGCGACTCGGTTGATTCTGATCGGGACTTCGGAGCCTGTTTGTGATTTTTTAAAATTAAGATCTGGACATCAGAGCATGAAGTGTTTGTCAAACAGTTAATTTGTGATAAATGAATATTTGACCTGAGGCTTTTTTTTAACCTGACGATGTGATTTTTAATTGATTTCAATGACTTTTGGAAGTTAATACTTCTTGTACCTCAGTTGCATGTGTTGTGTTTTATGAATTGTGGATGGATTAATCAACTGAGAAATAAAGTTGAACATAAATTATCATGAACTCTTAAAGATGATGATGAAAGAAAAGGTAATATTGCATATAAAATTATATCTAAATATGAACTAACTTGCGCAATACAGTAAATATTCTTACTCTACCCTAAATCAGTGAAAAAATGTTTGGCTCAGTTTACAGAAAAGTGTACGTCACACATCCTTTTATTATGATGCAACATTGTTTCCTCTTCAGATGAGTATTTAACATGTTGATTATTGTGGGGATTAGTGTGTAAGTGCCACTCACACACACACACACACACACACACACACACACACACACTGGTCAGAGTTTGGGATCAGAATGATTTATTATGTTTTTTTTTTAAATCACAGAAATAAATGATATTTTAAAGGAAAATTAAAACAGAAACCATTATTTTATACATTTTATTTTGATAAGTTTGAATTATTAATGATTTTTGACTGTAGCATCACTATCAATAGCCGCGTGTCAATAGCATGTGGCGCTGTTGATCTATAATCACCTGCAGAGACACTGAAATACAACCTTTTTTTCTTTCAAACAGTTCATTGAACAATAATAAATGAAGTACCTGAAGCTGACAATGAAGTAAATGTATAATAATTAGCACAGATGATTAATTTAGTGCTGTAAACACGCGTGTGAGGGGCGGAGACGCGCCGCGGAGCGTCAGACGCGCGTGAGGACCAAACACAGCAGAACAGTAGAAAACTTCACTCCTTTTATTATTTCTCTTTTACTATAGCGATTTATTTTTAGATACGTGATCTGAGTCTTTCATAGAGTTGTTTTATAAACGCAGTAACTTTGAAATCAGCTCTGAAAGTTCCTGTAAGTGTTTAAAAAACGAATTATGATTTAATAACGTGTTGAATGAATTTGGTAAGAACGGTATTCTATGTTTTTTTACATAGAGGTTATTAATATAGACTGAAATATAGTGTTTTTTTTACAGTGTAAAGGTGATCTTATGGTGAATTGCTCGTTAAAAGGATGTTAATATAATATAGAGGAAGATCAATCTTAATTATTCTTACTATATTAAAATGCATTCATTTTTTACATTCCTTGGTCGAAGTTTTCAGATACTTCGGAGCCTGTTTGCAACTCGGTTAATTCAGATCGGCACTTCGGAGCCTGTTCGCGACTCGGTTGATTCAGATCGGCACTTCGGAGCATTTTCGCGACTCGGTTGATTCAGATCGGCACTTCGGAGCCTATTCGCGACTCGGTTGATTCAGATCGGCACTTCGGAGCATGTTCGCGACTCGGTTGATTTAGATCGGCACTTCGGAGCCTGTTCGCGACTCGGTTGATTTAGATCGGCACTTCGGAGCCTGTTCGCGACTCGGTTGATTCAGATCGCCATTTCGGAGCGTGTTCGCGACTCGGTTGATTCTGATCGGGACTTCGGAGCCTGTTTGTGATTTTTTAAAATTAAGATCTGGACATCAGAGCATGAAGTGTTTGTCAAACAGTTAATTTGTGATAAATGAATATTTGACCTGAGGCTTTTTTTTAACCTGACGATGTGATTTTTAATTGATTTCAATGACTTTTGGAAGTTAATACTTCTTGTACCTCAGTTGCATGTGTTGTGTTTTATGAATTGTGGATGGATTAATCAACTGAGAAATAAAGTTGAACATAAATTATCATGAACTCTTAAAGATGATGATGAAAGAAAAGGTAATATTGCATATAAAATTATATCTAAATATGAACTAACTTGCGCAATACAGTAAATATTCTTACTCTACCCTAAATCAGTGAAAAAATGTTTGGCTCAGTTTACAGAAAAGTGTACGTCACACATCCTTTTATTATGATGCAACATTGTTTCCTCTTCAGATGAGTATTTAACATGTTGATTATTGTGGGGATTAGTGTGTAAGTGCCACTCACACACACACACACACACACACACACACACTGGTCAGAGTTTGGGATCAGAATGATTTATTATGTTTTTTTTTAAATCACAGAAATAAATGATATTTTAAAGGAAAATTAAAACAGAAACCATTATTTTATACATTTTATTTTGATAAGTTTGAATTATTAATGATTTTTGACTGTAGCATCACTATCAATAGCCGCGTGTCAATAGCATGTGGCGCTGTTGATCTATAATCACCTGCAGAGACACTGAAATACAACCTTTTTTTCTTTCAAACAGTTCATTGAACAATAATAAATGAAGTACCTGAAGCTGACAATGAAGTAAATGTATAATAATTAGCACAGATGATTAATTTAGTGCTGTAAACACGCGTGTGAGGGGCGGAGACGCGCCGCGGAGCGTCAGACGCGCGTGAGGACCAAACACAGCAGAACAGTAGAAAACTTCACTCCTTTTATTATTTCTCTTTTACTATAGCGATTTATTTTTAGATACGTGATCTGAGTCTTTCATAGAGTTGTTTTATAAACGCAGTAACTTTGAAATCAGCTCTGAAAGTTCCTGTAAGTGTTTAAAAAACGAATTATGATTTAATAACGTGTTGAATGAATTTGGTAAGAACGGTATTCTATGTTTTTTTACATAGAGGTTATTAATATAGACTGAAATATAGTGTTTTTTTTTACAGTGTAAAGGTGATCTTATGGTGAATTGCTCGTTAAAAGGATGTTAATATAATATAGAGGAAGATCAATCTTAATTATTCTTACTATATTAAAATGCATTCATTTTTTACATTCCTTGGTCGAAGTTTTCAGATACTTCGGAGCCTGTTTGCAACTCGGTTAATTCAGATCGGCACTTCGGAGCCTGTTCGCGACTCGGTTGATTCAGATCGGCACTTCGGAGCATGTTCGCGACTCGGTTGATTCAGATCGGCACTTCGGAGCCTATTCGCGACTCGGTTGATTCAGATCGGCACTTCGGAGCATGTTCGCGACTCGGTTGATTTAGATCGGCACTTCGGAGCCTGTTCGCGACTCGGTTGATTTAGATCGGCACTTCGGAGCCTGTTCGCGACTCGGTTGATTCAGATCGCCATTTCGGAGCGTGTTCGCGACTCGGTTGATTCTGATCGGGACTTCGGAGCCTGTTTGTGATTTTTTAAAATTAAGATCTGGACATCAGAGCATGAAGTGTTTGTCAAACAGTTAATTTGTGATAAATGAATATTTGACCTGAGGCTTTTTTTTAACCTGACGATGTGATTTTTAATTGATTTCAATGACTTTTGGAAGTTAATACTTCTTGTACCTCAGTTGCATGTGTTGTGTTTTATGAATTGTGGATGGATTAATCAACTGAGAAATAAAGTTGAACATAAATTATCATGAACTCTTAAAGATGATGATGAAAGAAAAGGTAATATTGCATATAAAATTATATCTAAATATGAACTAACTTGCGCAATACAGTAAATATTCTTACTCTACCCTAAATCAGTGAAAAAATGTTTGGCTCAGTTTACAGAAAAGTGTACGTCACACATCCTTTTATTATGATGCAACATTGTTTCCTCTTCAGATGAGTATTTAACATGTTGATTATTGTGGGGATTAGTGTGTAAGTGCCACTCACACACACACACACACACACACACACACACACACACACACTGGTCAGAGTTTGGGATCAGAATGATTTATTATGTTTTTTTTTTAAATCACAGAAATAAATGATATTTTAAAGGAAAATTAAAACAGAAACCATTATTTTATACATTTTATTTTGATAAGTTTGAATTATTAATGATTTTTGACTGTAGCATCACTATCAATAGCCGCGTGTCAATAGCATGTGGCGCTGTTGATCTATAATCACCTGCAGAGACACTGAAATACAACCTTTTTTTCTTTCAAACAGTTCATTGAACAATAATAAATGAAGTACCTGAAGCTGACAATGAAGTAAATGTATAATAATTAGCACAGATGATTAATTTAGTGCTGTAAACACGCGTGTGAGGGGCGGAGACGCGCCGCGGAGCGTCAGACGCGCGTGAGGACCAAACACAGCAGAACAGTAGAAAACTTCACTCCTTTTATTATTTCTCTTTTACTATAGCGATTTATTTTTAGATACGTGATCTGAGTCTTTCATAGAGTTGTTTTATAAACGCAGTAACTTTGAAATCAGCTCTGAAAGTTCCTGTAAGTGTTTAAAAAACGAATTATGATTTAATAACGTGTTGAATGAATTTGGTAAGAACGGTATTCTATGTTTTTTTACATAGAGGTTATTAATATAGACTGAAATATAGTGTTTTTTTTTACAGTGTAAAGGTGTTCTTATGGTGAATTGCTCGTTAAAAGGATGTTAATATAATATAGAGGAAGATCAATCTTAATTATTCTTACTATATTAAAATGCATTCATTTTTTACATTCCTTGGTCGAAGTTTTCAGATACTTCGGAGCCTGTTTGCAACTCGGTTAATTCAGATCGGCACTTCGGAGCCTGTTCGCGACTCGGTTGATTCAGATCGGCACTTCGGAGCATGTTCGCGACTCGGTTGATTCAGATCGGCACTTCGGAGCCTATTCGCGACTCGGTTGATTCAGATCGGCACTTCGGAGCATGTTCGCGACTCGGTTGATTTAGATCGGCACTTCGGAGCCTGTTCGCGACTCGGTTGATTTAGATCGGCACTTCGGAGCCTGTTCGCGACTCGGTTGATTCAGATCGCCATTTCGGAGCGTGTTCGCGACTCGGTTGATTCTGATCGGGACTTCGGAGCCTGTTTGTGATTTTTTAAAATTAAGATCTGGACATCAGAGCATGAAGTGTTTGTCAAACAGTTAATTTGTGATAAATGAATATTTGACCTGAGGCTTTTTTTTAACCTGACGATGTGATTTTTAATTGATTTCAATGACTTTTGGAAGTTAATACTTCTTGTACCTCAGTTGCATGTGTTGTGTTTTATGAATTGTGGATGGATTAATCAACTGAGAAATAAAGTTGAACATAAATTATCATGAACTCTTAAAGATGATGATGAAAGAAAAGGTAATATTGCATATAAAATTATATCTAAATATGAACTAACTTGCGCAATACAGTAAATATTCTTACTCTACCCTAAATCAGTGAAAAAATGTTTGGCTCAGTTTACAGAAAAGTGTACGTCACACATCCTTTTATTATGATGCAACATTGTTTCCTCTTCAGATGAGTATTTAACATGTTGATTATTGTGGGGATTAGTGTGTAAGTGCCACTCACACACACACACACACACACACACACACACACACACACTGGTCAGAGTTTGGGATCAGAATGATTTATTATGTTTTTTTTTTAAATCACAGAAATAAATGATATTTTAAAGGAAAATTAAAACAGAAACCATTATTTTATACATTTTATTTTGATAAGTTTGAATTATTAATGATTTTTGACTGTAGCATCACTATCAATAGCCGCGTGTCAATAGCATGTGGCGCTGTTGATCTATAATCACCTGCAGAGACACTGAAATACAACCTTTTTTTCTTTCAAACAGTTCATTGAACAATAATAAATGAAGTACCTGAAGCTGACAATGAAGTAAATGTATAATAATTAGCACAGATGATTAATTTAGTGCTGTAAACACGCGTGTGAGGGGCGGAGACGCGCCGCGGAGCGTCAGACGCGCGTGAGGACCAAACACAGCAGAACAGTAGAAAACTTCACTCCTTTTATTATTTCTCTTTTACTATAGCGATTTATTTTTAGATACGTGATCTGAGTCTTTCATAGAGTTGTTTTATAAACGCAGTAACTTTGAAATCAGCTCTGAAAGTTCCTGTAAGTGTTTAAAAAACGAATTATGATTTAATAACGTGTTGAATGAATTTGGTAAGAACGGTATTCTATGTTTTTTTACATAGAGGTTATTAATATAGACTGAAATATAGTGTTTTTTTTTACAGTGTAAAGGTGATCTTATGGTGAATTGCTCGTTAAAAGGATGTTAATATAATATAGAGGAAGATCAATCTTAATTATTCTTACTATATTAAAATGCATTCATTTTTTACATTCCTTGGTCGAAGTTTTCAGATACTTCGGAGCCTGTTTGCAACTCGGTTAATTCAGATCGGCACTTCGGAGCCTGTTCGCGACTCGGTTGATTCAGATCGGCACTTCGGAGCATGTTCGCGACTCGGTTGATTCAGATCGGCACTTCGGAGCATGTTCGCGACTCTGTTGATTCAGATCGGCACTTTGGAGCCTATTCGCGACTCGGTTGATTCAGATCGGCACTTCGGAGCATGTTCGCGACTCGGTTGATTTAGATCGGCACTTCGGAGCCTGTTCGCGACTCGGTTGATTTAGATCGGCACTTCGGAGGCTGTTCGCGACTCGGTTGATTCAGATCGCCATTTCGGAGCGTGTTCGCGACTCGGTTGATTCTGATCGGGACTTCGGAGCCTGTTTGTGATTTTTTAAAATTAAGATCTGGACATCAGAGCATGAAGTGTTTGTCAAACAGTTAATTTGTGATAAATGAATATTTGACCTGAGGCTTTTTTTTAACCTGACGATGTGATTTTTAATTGATTTCAATGACTTTTGGAAGTTAATACTTCTTGTACCTCAGTTGCATGTGTTGTGTTTTATGAATTGTGGATGGATTAATCAACTGAGAAATAAAGTTGAACATAAATTATCATGAACTCTTAAAGATGATGATGAAAGAAAAGGTAATATTGCATATAAAATTATATCTAAATATGAACTAACTTGCGCAATACAGTAAATATTCTTACTCTACCCTAAATCAGTGAAAAAATGTTTGGCTCAGTTTACAGAAAAGTGTACGTCACACATCCTTTTATTATGATGCAACATTGTTTCCTCTTCAGATGAGTATTTAACATGTTGATTATTGTGGGGATTAGTGTGTAAGTGCCACTCACACACACACACACACACACACACACGCTGGTCAGAGTTTGGGATCAGAATGATTTATTATGTGTTTTTTTTAAATCACAGAAATAAATGATATTTTAAAGGAAAATTAAAACAGAAACCTTTATTTTATACATTTTATTTTGATAAGTTTGAATTATTAATGATTTTTGACTGTAGCATCACTATCAATAGCCGCGTGTCAATAGCATGTGGCGCTGTTGATCTATAATCACCTGCAGAGACACTGAAGTACAACCTTTTTTTCTTTCAAACAGTTCATTGAACAATAATAAATGAAGTACCTGAAGCTGACAATGAAGTAAATGTATAATAATTAGCACAGATGATTAATTTAGTGCTGTAAACACGCGTGTGAGGGGCGGAGACGCGCCGCGGAGCGTCAGACGCGCGTGAGGACCAAACACAGCAGAACAGTAGAAAACTTCACTCCTTTTATTAATTCTCTTTTACTATAGCGATTTATTTTTAGATACGTGATCTGAGTCTTTCATAGAGTTGTTTTATAAACGCAGTAACTTTGAAATCAGCTCTGAAAGTTCCTGTAAGTGTTTAAAAAACGAATTATGATTTAATAACGTGTTGAATGAATTTTGGTAAGAACGGTATTCTATGTTTTTTACATAGAGGTTATTAATATAGACTGAAATATAGTGTTTTTTTACAGTGTAAAGGTGATCTTATGGTGAATTGCTCGTTAAAATGATGTTAATATAATATAGAGGAAGATCAATCTTAATTATTCTTACTATATTAAAATGCATTCATTTTTTACATTCCTTGGTCGAAGTTTTCAGATACTTCGGAGCCTGTTTGCAACTCGGTTGATTCAGATCGGCACTTCGGAGCATGTTCGCGACTCGGTTGATTTAGATCGGCACTTCGGAGCCTGTTCGCGACTCGGTTGATTTAGATCGGCACTTCGGAGCCTGTTCGCGACTCGGTTGATTCAGATCGCCATTTCGGAGCGTGTTCGTGACTCGGTTGATTCTGATCGGGACTTCGGAGCCTGTTTGTGATTTTTTAAAATTAAGATCTGGACATCAGAGCATGAAGTGTTTGTCAAACAGTTAATTTGTGATAAATGAATATTTGACCTGAGGCTTTTTTTTAACCTGACGATGTGATTTTTAATTGATTTCAATGACTTTTGGAAGTTAATACTTCTTGTACCTCAGTTGCATGTGTTGTGTTTTATGAATTGTGGATGGATTAATCAACTGAGAAATAAAGTTGAACATAAATTATCATGAACTCTTAAAGATGATGATGAAAGAAAAGGTAATATTGCATATAAAATTATATCTAAATATGAACTAACTTGCGCAATACAGTAAATATTCTTACTCTACCCTAAAATCAGTGAAAAAATGTTTGGCTCAGTTTACAGAAAAGTGTACGTCCACACATCCTTTTATTATGATGCAACATTGTTTCCTCTTCAGATGAGTATTTAACATGTTGATTATTGTGGGGATTAGTGTGTAAGTGCCACTCACACACACACACACACACACACGCTGGTCAGAGTTTGGGATCAGAATGATTTATTATGTGTTTTTTTTAAATCACAGAAATAAATGATATTTTAAAGGAAAATTAAAACAGAAACCTTTATTTTATACATTTTATTTTGATAAGTTTGAATTATTAATGATTTTTGACTGTAGCATCACTATCAATAGCCGCGTGTCAATAGCATGTGGCGCTGTTGATCTATAATCACCTGCAGAGACACTGAAGTACAACCTTTTTTTCTTTCAAACAGTTCATTGAACAATAATAAATGAAGTACCTGAAGCTGACAATGAAGTAAATGTATAATAATTAGCACAGATGATTAATTTAGTGCTGTAAACACGCGTGTGAGGGGCGGAGACGCGCCGCGGAGCGTCAGACGGGCGTGAGGACCAAACACAGCAGAACAGTAGAAAACTTCACTCCTTTTATTAATTCTCTTTTACTATAGCGATTTATTTTTAGATACGTGATCTGAGTCTTTCATAGAGTTGTTTTATAAACGCAGTAACTTTGAAATCAGCTCTGAAAGTTCCTGTAAGTGTTTAAAAAACGAATTATGATTTAATAACGTGTTGAATGAATTTGTAAGAACGGTATTCTATGTTTTTTTACATAGAGGTTATTAATATAGACTGAAATATAGTGTTTTTTTTACAGTGAAAAGGTGATCTTATGGTGAATTGCTCGTTAAAATGATGTTAATATAATATAGAGGAAGATCAATCTTAATTATTCTTACTATATTAAAATGCATTCATTTTTTACATTCCTTGGTCGAAGTTTTCAGATACTTCGGAGCCTGTTTGCAACTCGGTTGATTCAGATCGGCACTTCGGAGCATGTTCGCGACTCGGTTGATTTAGATCGGCACTTCGGAGCCTGTTCGCGACTCGGTTGATTCAGATCGCCATTTCGGAGCGTGTTCGCGACTCGGTTGATTCTGATCGGGACTTCGGAGCCTGTTTGTGATTTTTTAAAATTAAGATCTGGACATCAGAGCATGAAGTGTTTGTCAAACAGTTAATTTGTGATAAATGAATATTTGACCTGAGGCTTTTTTTTAACCTGACGATGTGATTTTTAATTGATTTCAATGACTTTTGGAAGTTAATACTTCTTGTACCTCAGTTGCATGTGTTGTGTTTTATGAATTGTGGATGGATTAATCAACTGAGAAATAAAGTTGAACATAAATTATCATGAACTCTTAAAGATGATGATGAAAGAAAAGGTAATATTGCATATAAAATTATATCTAAATATGAACTAACTTGCGCAATACAGTAAATATTCTTACTCTACCCTAAATCAGTGAAAAAATGTTTGGCTCAGTTTACAGAAAAGTGTACGTCACACATCCTTTTATTATGATGCAACATTGTTTCCTCTTCAGATGAGTATTTAACATGTTGATTATTGTGGGGATTAGTGTGTAAGTGCCACTCACACACACACACACACACACACACACACACACACACACACACACGCTGGTCAGAGTTTGGGATCAGAATGATTTATTATGTTTTTTTTTAAATCACAGAAATAAATGATATTTTAAAGGAAAATTAAAACAGAAACCATTATTTTATACATTTTATTTTGATAAGTTTGAATTTTTAATGATTTTTGACTGTAGCATCACTATCAATAGCCGCGTGTCAATAGCATGTGGCGCTGTTGATCTATAATCACCTGCAGAGACACTGAAATACAACCTTTTTTTCTTTCAAACAGTTCATTGAACAATAATAAATGAAGTACCTGAAGCTGACAATGAAGTAAATGTATAATAATTAGCACAGATGATTAATTTAGTGCTGTAAACACGCGTGTGAGGGGCGGAGACGCGCCGCGGAGCGTCAGACGCGCGTGAGGACCAAACACAGCAGAACAGTAGAAAACTTCACTCCTTTTATTATTTCTCTTTTACTACAGCGATTTATTTTTAGATACGTGATATGAGTCTTTCATAGAGTTGTTTTATAAACGCAGTAACTTTGAAATCAGCTCTGAAAGTTCCTGTAAGTGTTTAAAAAACGAATTATGATTTAATAACGTGTTGAATGAATTTGGTAAGAACGGTATTCTATGTTTTTTTACATAGAGGTTATTAATATAGACTGAAATATAGTGTTTTTTTTACAGTGTAAAGGTGTTCTTATGGTGAATTGCTCGTTAAAAGGATGTTAATATAATATAGAGGAAGATCAATCTTAATTATTCTTACTATATTAAAATGCATTCATTTTTTACATTCCTTGGTCGAAGTTTTCAGATACTTCGGAGCCTGTTTGCAACTCGGTTAATTCAGATCGGCACTTCGGAGCCTGTTCGCGACTCGGTTGATTCAGATCGGCACTTCGGAGCATTTTCGCGACTCGGTTGATTCAGATCGGCACTTCGGAGCATGTTCGCGACTCTGTTGATTCAGATCGGCACTTCGGAGCCTATTCGCGACTCGGTTGATTCAGATCGGCACTTCGGAGCATGTTCGCGACTCGGTTGATTTAGATCGGCACTTCGGAGCCTGTTCGCGACTCGGTTGATTTAGATCGGCACTTCGGAGGCTGTTCGCGACTCGGTTGATTCAGATCGCCATTTCGGAGCGTGTTCGCGACTCGGTTGATTCTGATCGGGACTTCGGAGCCTGTTTGTGATTTTTTTAAAATTAAGATCTGGACATCAGAGCATGAAGTGTTTGTCAAACAGTTAATTTGTGATAAATGAATATTTGACCTGAGGCTTTTTTTTAACCTGACGATGTGATTTTTAATTGATTTCAATGACTTTTGGAAGTTAATACTTCTTGTACCTCAGTTGCATGTGTTGTGTTTTATGAATTGTGGATGGATTAATCAACTGAGAAATAAAGTTGAACATAAATTATCATGAACTCTTAAAGATGATGATGAAAGAAAAGGTAATATTGCATATAAAATTATATCTAAATATGAACTAACTTGCGCAATACAGTAAATATTCTTACTCTACCCTAAATCAGTGAAAAAATGTTTGGCTCAGTTTACAGAAAAGTGTACGTCACACATCCTTTTATTATGATGCAACATTGTTTCCTCTTCAGATGAGTATTTAACATGTTGATTATTGTGGGGATTAGTGTGTAAGTGCCACTCACACACACACACACACACACACACACACACACACACGCTGGTCAGAGTTTGGGATCAGAATGATTTATTATGTTTTTTTTTAAATCACAGAAATAAATGATATTTTAAAGGAAAATTAAAACAGAAACCATTATTTTATACATTTTATTTTGATAAGTTAGAATTTTTAATGATTTTTGACTGTAGCATCACTATCAATAGCCGCGTGTCAATAGCATGTGGCGCTGTTGATCTATAATCACCTGCAGAGACACTGAAATACAACCTTTTTTTCTTTCAAACAGTTCATTGAACAATAATAAATGAAGTACCTGAAGCTGACAATGAAGTAAATGTATAATAATTAGCACAGATGATTAATTTAGTGCTGTAAACACGCGTGTGAGGGGCGGAGACGCGCCGCGGAGCGTCAGACGCGCGTGAGGACCAAACACAGCAGAACAGTAGAAAACTTCACTCCTTTTATTATTTCTCTTTTACTACAGCGATTTATTTTTAGATACGTGATATGAGTCTTTCATAGAGTTGTTTTATAAACGCAGTAACTTTGAAATCAGCTCTGAAAGTTCCTGTAAGTGTTTAAAAAACGAATTATGATTTAATAACGTGTTGAATGAATTTGGTAAGAACGGTATTCTATGTTTTTTTACATAGAGGTTATTAATATAGACTGAAATATAGTGTTTTTTTTTACAGTGTAAAGGTGATCTTATGGTGAATTGCTCGTTAAAAGGATGTTAATATAATATAGAGGAAGATCAATCTTAATTATTCTTACTATATTAAAATGCATTCATTTTTTACATTCCTTGGTCGAAGTTTTCAGATACTTCGGAGCCTGTTTGCAACTCGGTTAATTCAGATCGGCACTTCGGAGCCTGTTCGCGACTCGGTTGATTCAGATCGGCACTTCGGAGCATGTTCGCGACTCTGTTGATTCAGATCGGCACTTCGGAGCCTATTCGTGACTCGGTTGATTCAGATCGGCACTTCGGAGCATGTTCGCGACTCTGTTGATTCAGATCGGCACTTCGGAGCCTATTCGCGACTCGGTTGATTCAGATCGGCACTTCGGAGCATGTTCGCGACTCGGTTGATTTAGATCGGCACTTCGGAGCCTGTTCGCGACTCGGTTGATTTAGATCGGCACTTCGGAGCCTGTTCGCGACTCGGTTGATTCAGATCGCCATTTCGGAGCGTGTTCGCGACTCGGTTGATTCTGATCGGGACTTCGGAGCCTGTTTGTGATTTTTTAAAATTAAGATCTGGACATCAGAGCATGAAGTGTTTGTCAAACAGTTAATTTGTGATAAATGAATATTTGACCTGAGGCTTTTTTTTAACCTGACGATGTGATTTTTAATTGATTTCAATGACTTTTGGAAGTTAATACTTCTTGTACCTCAGTTGCATGTGTTGTGTTTTATGAATTGTGGATGGATTAATCAACTGAGAAATAAAGTTGAACATAAATTATCATGAACTCTTAAAGATGATGATGAAAGAAAAGGTAATATTGCATATAAAATTATATCTAAATATGAACTAACTTGCGCAATACAGTAAATATTCTTACTCTACCCTAAATCAGTGAAAAAATGTTTGGCTCAGTTTACAGAAAAGTGTACGTCACACATCCTTTTATTATGATGCAACATTGTTTCCTCTTCAGATGAGTATTTAACATGTTGATTATTGTGGGGATTAGTGTGTAAGTGCCACTCACACACACACACACACACACACACACACACACGCTGGTCAGAGTTTGGGATCAGAATGATTTATTATGTTTTTTTTTAAATCACAGAAATAAATGATATTTTAAAGGAAAATTAAAACAGAAACCATTATTTTATACATTTTATTTTGATAAGTTAGAATTTTTAATGATTTTTGACTGTAGCATCACTATCAATAGCCGCGTGTCAATAGCATGTGGCGCTGTTGATCTATAATCACCTGCAGAGACACTGAAATACAACCTTTTTTTCTTTCAAACAGTTCATTGAACAATAATAAATGAAGTACCTGAAGCTGACAATGAAGTAAATGTATAATAATTAGCACAGATGATTAATTTAGTGCTGTAAACACGCGTGTGAGGGGCGGAGACGCGCCGCGGAGCGTCAGACGCGCGTGAGGACCAAACACAGCAGAACAGTAGAAAACTTCACTCCTTTTATTATTTCTCTTTTACTACAGCGATTTATTTTTAGATACGTGATATGAGTCTTTCATAGAGTTGTTTTATAAACGCAGTAACTTTGAAATCAGCTCTGAAAGTTCCTGTAAGTGTTTAAAAAACGAATTATGATTTAATAACGTGTTGAATGAATTTGGTAAGAACGGTATTCTATGTTTTTTTACATAGAGGTTATTAATATAGACTGAAATCTAGTGTTTTTTTTACAGTGTAAAGGTGTTCTTATGGTGAATTGCTCGTTAAAAGGATGTTAATATAATATAGAGGAAGATCAATCTTAATTATTCTTACTATATTAAAATGCATTCATTTTTTACATTCCTTGGTCGAAGTTTTCAGATACTTCGGAGCCTGTTTGCAACTCGGTTAATTCAGATCGGCACTTCGGAGCCTATTCGCGACTCGGTTGATTCAGATCGGCACTTCGGAGCATGTTCGCGACTCTGTTGATTCAGATCGGCACTTCGGAGCCTATTCGCGACTCGGTTGATTCAGATCGGCACTTCGGAGCATGTTCGCGACTCGGTTGATTTAGATCGGCACTTCGGAGCCTATTCGCGACTCGGTTGATTTAGATCGGCACTTCGGAGGCTGTTCGCGACTCGGTTGATTCAGATCGCCATTTCGGAGCGTGTTCGCGACTCGGTTGATTCTGATCTGGACTTCGGAGCCTGTTTGTGATTTTTTAAAATTAAGATCTGGACATCAGAGCATGAAGTGTTTGTCAAACAGTTAATTTGTGATAAATGAATATTTGACCGGAGGCTTTTTTTTAACCTGACGATGTGATTTTTAATTGATTTCACTGACTTTTGGAAGTTAATACTTCTTGTACCTCAGTTGCATGTGTTGTGTTTTATGAATTGTGGATGGATTAATCAACTGAGAAATAAAGTTGAACATAAATTATCATAAACTCTTAAAGATGATGATGAAAGAAAAGGTAATATTGCATGTAAAATTATATCTAAATATGAACTAACTTGCGAAATACAGTAAATATTCTTACTCTACCCTAAATCAGTGAAAAAATGTTTGGCTCAGTTTACAGAAAAGTGTACGTCACACATCCTTTTATTATGATGCAACATTGTTTCCTCTTCAGATGAGTATTTAACATGTTGATTATTGTGGGGATTAGTGTGTAAGTGCCACTCACACACACACACACACACACACACACACACACACGCTGGTCAGAGTTTGGGATCAGAATGATTTATTATGTTTTTTTTTAAATCACAGAAATAAATGATATTTTAAAGGAAAATTAAAACAGAAACCATTATTTTATACATTTTATTTTGATAAGTTTGAATTTTAATGATTTTTGACTGTAGCATCACTATCAATAGCCGCGTGTCAATAGCATGTGGCGCTGTTGATCTATAATCACCTGCAGAGACACTGAAATACAACCTTTTTTTCTTTCAAACAGTTCATTGAACAATAATAAATGAAGTACCTGAAGCTGACAATGAAGTAAATGTATAATAATTAGCACAGATGATTAATTTAGTGCTGTAAACACGCGTGTGAGGGGCGGAGACACGCCGCGGAGCGTCAGACGGGCGTGAGGACCAAACACAGCAGAACAGTAGAAAACTTCACTCCTTTTATTAATTCTCTTTTACTATAGCGATTTATTTTTAGATACGTGATCTGAGTCTTTCATAGAGTTGTTTTATAAACGCAGTAACTTTGAAATCAGCTCTGAAAGTTCCTGTAAGTGTTTAAAAAACGAATTATGATTTAATAACGTGTTGAATGAATTTTGTAAGAACGGTATTCTATGTTTTTTTACATAGAGGTTATTAATATAGACTGAAATATAGTGGTTTTTTTACAGTGTAAAGGTGATCTTATGGTGAATTGCTCGTTAAAATGATGTTAATATAATATAGAGGAAGATCAATCTTAATTATTCTTACTATATTAAAATGCATTCATTTTTTACATTCCTTGGTCGAAGTTTTCAGATACTTCGGAGCCTGTTTGCAACTCGGTTGATTCAGATCGGCACTTCGGAGCATGTTCGCGACTCGGTTGATTTAGATCGGCACTTCGGAGCCTGTTCGCGACTCGGTTGATTCAGATCGCCATTTCGGAGCGTGTTCGCGACTCGGTTGATTCTGATCGGGACTTCGGAGCCTGTTTGTGATTTTTTAAAATTAAGATCTGGACATCAGAGCATGAAGTGTTTGTCAAACAGTTAATTTGTGATAAATGAATATTTGACCTGAGGCTTTTTTTTAACCTGACGATGTGATTTTTAATTGATTTCAATGACTTTTGGAAGTTAATACTTCTTGTACCTCAGTTGCATGTGTTGTGTTTTATGAATTGTGGATGGATTAATCAACTGAGAAATAAAGTTGAACATAAATTATCATGAACTCTTAAAGATGATGATGAAAGAAAAGGTAATATTGCATATAAAATTATATCTAAATATGAACTAACTTGCGCAATACAGTAAATATTCTTACTCTACCCTAAATCAGTGAAAAAATGTTTGGCTCAGTTTACAGAAAAGTGTACGTCACACATCCTTTTATTATGATGCAACATTGTTTTCCTCTTCAGATGAGTATTTAACATGTTGATTATTGTGGGGATTAGTGTGTAAGTGCCACTCACACACACACACACACACACACACACGCTGGTCAGAGTTTGGGATCAGAATGATTTATTATGTTTTTTTTTAAATCACAGAAATAAATGATATTTTAAAGGAAAATTAAAACAGAAACCATTATTTTATACATTTTATTTTGATAAGTTTGAATTTTAATGATTTTTGACTGTAGCATCACTATCAATAGCCGCGTGTCAATAGCATGTGGCGCTGTTGATCTATAATCACCTGCAGAGACACTGAAATACAACCTTTTTTTCTTTCAAACAGTTCATTGAACAATAATAAATGAAGTACCTGAAGCTGACAATGAAGTAAATGTATAATAATTAGCACAGATGATTAATTTAGTGCTGTAAACACGCGTGTGAGGGGCGGAGACGCGCCGCGGAGCGTCAGACGCGCGTGAGGACCAAACACAGCAGAACAGTAGAAAACTTCACTCCTTTTATTATTTCTCTTTTACTACAGCGATTTATTTTTAGATACGTGATATGAGTCTTTCATAGAGTTGTTTTATAAACGCAGTAACTTTGAAATCAGCTCTGAAAGTTCCTGTAAGTGTTTAAAAACGAATTATGATTTAATAACGTGTTGAATGAATTTGGTAAGAACGGTATTCTATGTTTTTTTACATAGAGGTTATTAATATAGACTGAAATATAGTGTTTTTTTTACAGTGTAAAGGTGATCTTATGGTGAATTGCTCGTTAAAAGGATGTTAATATAATATAGAGGAAGATCAATCTTAATTATTCTTACTATATTAAAATGCATTCATTTTTTACATTCCTTGGTCGAAGTTTTCAGATACTTCGGAGCCTGTTTGCAACTCGGTTAATTCAGATCGGCACTTCGGAGCCTGTTCGCGACTCGGTTGATTCAGATCGGCACTTCGGAGCATGTTCGCGACTCGGTTGATTCAGATCGGCACTTCGGAGCATGTTCGCGACTCTGTTGATTCAGATCGGCACTTCGGAGCCTATTCGCGACTCGGTTGATTCAGATCAGCACTTCGGAGCATGTTCGCGACTCGGTTGATTTAGATCGGCACTTCGGAGGCCTGTTCGCGACTCGGTTGATTTAGATCGGCACTTCGGAGCCTGTTCGCGACTCGGTTGATTCAGATCGCCATTTCGGAGCGTGTTCGCCACTCGGTTGATTCTGATCGGGACTTCGGAGCCTGTTTGTGATTTTTTTAAATCTGGACATCAGAGCATGAAGTGTTTGTCAAACAGTTAATTTGTGATAAATGAATATTTGACCTGAGGCTTTTTTTTAACCTGACGATGTGATTTTTAATTGATTTCAATGACTTTTGGAAGTTAATACTTCTTGTACCTCAGGTGCATGTGTTGTGTTTTATGAATTGTGGATGGATTAATCAACTGAGAAATAAAGTTGAACATAAATTATCATGAACTCTTAAAGATGATGATGAAAGAAAAGGTAATATTGCATATAAAATTATATCTAAATATGAACTAACTTGCGCAATACAGTAAATATTCTTACTCTACCCTAAATCAGTGAAAAAATGTTTGGCTCAGTTTACAGAAAAGTGTACGTCACACATCCTTTTATTATGATGCAATATTGTTTCCTCTTCAGATGAGTATTTAACATGTTGATTATTGTGGGGATTAGTGTGTAAGTGCCACTCACACACACACACACACACACACACACACACACACACACTGGTCAGAGTTTGGGATCAGAATGATTTATTATGTTTTTTTTTAAAATCACAGAAATAAATGATATTTTAAAGGAAAATTAAAACAGAAACCATTATTTTATACATTTTATTTTGATAAGTTTGAATTTTAATGATTTTTGACTGTAGCATCACTATCAATAGCCGCGTGTCAATAGCATGTGGCGCTGTTGATCTATAATCACCTGCAGAGACACTGAAATACAACCTTTTTTTTCTTTCAAACAGTTCATTGAACAATAATAAATGAAGTACCTGAAGCTGACAATGAAGTAAATGTATAATAATTAGCACAGATGATTAATTTAGTGCTGTAAACACGCGTGTGAGGGGCGGAGACGCGCCGCGGAGCGTCAGACGCGCGTGAGGACCAAACACAGCAGAACAGTAGAAAACTTCACTCCTTTTATTATTTCTCTTTTACTACAGCGATTTATTTTTAGATACGTGATATGAGTCTTTCATAGAGTTGTTTTATAAACGCAGTAACTTTGAAATCAGCTCTGAAAGTTCCTGTAAGTGTTTAAAAAACGAATTATGATTTAATAACGTGTTGAATGAATTTGGTAAGAACGGTATTCTATGTTTTTTTACATAGAGGTTATTAATATAGACTGAAATATAGTGTTTTTTTACCAGTGTAAAGGTGATCTTATGGTGAATTGCTCGTTAAAAGGATGTTAATATAATATAGAGGAAGATCAATCTTAATTATTCTTACTATATTAAAATGCATTCATTTTTTACATTCCTTGGTCGAAGTTTTCAGATACTTCGGAGCCTGTTTGCAACTCGGTTGATTCAGATCGGCACTTCGGAGCATGTTCGCGACTCTGTTGATTCAGATCGGCACTTTGGAGCCTATTCGCGACTCGGTTGATTCAGATCGGCACTTCGGAGCATGTTTGCGACTCGGTTGATTTAGATCGGCACTTCGGAGCCTGTTCGCGCCTCGGTTGATTTAGATCGGCACTTCGGAGCCTGTTCGCGACTCGGTTGATTCAGATCGCCATTTCGGAGCGTGTTCGCGACTGGGTTGATTCTGATCGGGACTTCGGAGCCTGTTTGTGATTTTTTAAAATTAAGATCTGGACATCAGAGCATGAAGTGTTTGTCAAACAGTTAATTTGTGATAAATGAATATTTGACCTGAGGCTTTTTTTTAACCTGACGATGTGATTTTAATTGATTTCAATGACTTTTTGGAAGTTAATACTTCTTGTACCTCAGTTGCATGTGTTGTGTTTTATGAATTGTGGATGGATTAATCAACTGAGAAATAAAGTTGAACATAAATTATCATGAACTCTTAAAGATGATGATGAAAGAAAAGGTAATATTGCATATAAAATTATATCTAAATT
Organism: Carassius auratus; assembly: GCF_003368295.1. Lineage (NCBI taxonomy): Eukaryota > Metazoa > Chordata > Actinopteri > Cypriniformes > Cyprinidae > Carassius > Carassius auratus. The sequence continues at coordinate 2,574 of NW_020525169.1, read as the reverse complement.
ATCATGAACTCTTAAAGATGATGATGAAAGAAAAGGTAATATTGCATATAAAATTATATCTAAATATGAACTAACTTGCGCAATACAGTAAATATTCTTACTCTACCCTAAATCAGTGAAAAAATGTTTGGCTCAGTTTACAGAAAAGTGTACGTCACACATCCTTTTATTATGATGCAACATTGTTTCCTCTTCAGATGAGTATTTAACATGTTGATTATTGTGGGGATTAGTGTGTAAGTGCCACTCACACACACACACACACACACACTGGTCAGAGTTTGGGATCAGAATGATTATTATGTTTTTTTTTAAATCACAGAAATAAATGATATTTTAAAGGAAAATTAAAACAGAAACCATTATTTTATACATTTTATTTTGATAAGTTTGAATTTTTATGATTTTTGACTGTAGCATCACTATCAATAGCCGCGTGTCAATAGCATGTGGCGCTGTTGATCTATAATCACCTGCAGAGACACTGAAATACAACCTTTTTTTCTTTCAAACAGTTCATTGAACAATATGAATGAAGTACCTGAAGCTGACAATGAAGTAAATGTATAATAATTAGCACAGATGATTAATTTAGTGCTGTAAACACGCGTGTGAGGGCGGAGACGCGCGTGAGGACCAAACACAGCAGAACAGTAGAAAACTTCACTCCTTTTATTATTTCTCTTTTACTATAGCGATTTATTTTTAGATACGTGATCTGAGTCTTTCATAGAGTTGTTTTATAAACGCAGTAACTTTGAAATCAGCTCTGAAAGTTCCTGTAAGTGTTTAAAAAACGAATTATGATTTAATAACGTGTTGAATGAATTTGGTAAGAACGGTATTCTATGTTTTTTACATAGAGGTTATTAATATAGACTGAAATATAGTGTTTTTTTTACAGTGTAAAGGTGATCTTATGGTGAATTGCTCGTTAAAAGGATGTTAATATAATATAGAGGAAGATCAATCTTAATTATTCTTACTATATTAAAATGCATTCATTTTTTACATTCCTGGTCGAAGTTTTCAGATACTTCGGAGCCTGTTTGCAACTCGGTTAATTCAGATCGGCACTTCGGAGCCTGTTCGCGACTCGGTTGATTCAGATCGGCACTTCGGAGCATGTTCGCGACTCGGTTGATTCAGATCGGCACTTCGGAGCATGTTCGCGACTCTGTTGATTCAGATCGGCACTTCGGAGCCTATTCGCGACTCGGTTGATTCAGATCGGCACTTCGGAGCATGTTCGCGACTCGGTTGATTTAGATCGGCACTTCGGAGCCTGTTCGCGACTCGGTTGATTCAGATCGCACTTCGGAGCATGTTCGCGACTCGGTTGATTAGATCGGCACTTCGGAGCCTGTTCGCGACGGTTGATTTAGATTGGCACTTCGGAGCCTGTTCGCGACTCGGTTGATTCAGATCGCCATTTCGGAGCGTGTTCGCGACTCGGTTGATTCTGATCTGGACTTCGGAGCCTGTTTGTGATTTTTTTAAAATTAAGATCTGGACATCAGAGCATGAAGTGTTTGTCAAACAGTTAATTTGTGATAAATGAATATTTGACCTGAGGCTTTTTTTTAACCTGACGATGTGATTTTTAATTGATTTCAATGACTTTTGAAGTTAATACTTCTTGTACCTCAGTTGCATGTGTTGTGTTTTATGAATTGTGGATGGATTAATCAACTGAGAAATAAAGTTGAACATAAATTATCATGAACTCTTAAAGATGATGATGAAAGAAAAGGTAATATTGCATATAAAATTATATCTAAATATGAACTAACTTGCGCAATACAGTAAATATTCTTACTCTACCCTAAATCAGTGAAAAAATGTTTGGCTCAGTTTACAGAAAAGTGTACGTCACACATCCTTTTATTATGATGCAACATTGTTTCCTCTTCAGATGAGTATTTAACATGTTGATTATTGTGGATTAGTGTGTAAGTGCACTCACACACACACACACACACACACACACACACACACACACACACACTGGTCAGAGTTTGGATCAGAATGATTTATGTATGTTTTTTTAAATCACAGAAATAAATGATATTTTAAAGGGAAATTAAAACAGAAACCATTATTTTATACATTTTATTTGATAATTTTTGAATTATTAATGATTTTTGACTGTAGCATCACTATCAATAGCCGCGTGTCAATAGCATGTGGCGCTGTTGATCTATAATCACCTGCAGAGACACTGAAATACAACCTTTTTTTCTTTCAAACAGTTCATTGAACAATAATAAATGAAGTACCTGAAGCTGACAATGAAGTAAATGTATAATAATTAGCACAGATGATTAATTTAGTGCTGTAAACACGCGTGTGAGGGGCGGAGACGCGCCGCGGAGCGTCAGACGCGCGTGAGGACCAAACACAGCAGAACAGTAGAAAACTTCACTCCTTTTATTATTTCTCCTTTACTATAGCGATTTATTTTTAGATACGTGATCTGAGTCTTTCATAGAGTTGTTTTATAAACGCAGTAACTTTGAAATCAGCTCTGAAAGTTCCTGTAAGTGTTTAAAAAACGAATTATGATTTAATAAC